>NC_142786.1:3097500-3397500 GCF_988280905.1 Pimephales promelas | reverse complement strand
AAATGTTTCTTGAGCGTCAAATCAGCATATTAGAATGATTTCTGAAGGATTGTGTAATGAGTAATGATGCTGAAAATTCAGCTTTGACCACAGGAATAAATGACATTTTACAAAACAGTCATTTTAAACCGTAAAAATATTTCACAATATTACTATTTACAGTATTTTTAATCAAATAAATGCAGCCTTGGTGAGCATAACAGACTTTCAAAAGCTTACGAACCCCAAAGTTGTGAACGCTAGTGTATGTATCTGTGAATTCTGCTAACAAGTCATAACCCTAAAAGAAGTCTAATTGTATTTGTTTTATAATAAATGAAAGAAGCCGCTTACGCTTAGAGTTTTCATCTGACATATTTTCTGCAGAAATAATGGTTTAAAATCAATGTTACTTCAAGTAGACCACTAACCTTACAAAACGCCACACACTCCATTAGATAAAAAAAATTGACTTTACGTCAAGAGAGACCTAATCTACCCTCCCTCCATTGGCAAGAGTTTGTTACATAGACAAGAAAGACATCGCTCTCTTTTTATGATTCCAGATGCAAACAGGATCAGGCAGAACTTGGCGGCCTCGAAACCCTTTCTCCGCCTGTGCAATTATAGGAAAACCCATCTCCAGTTATATAACCCCCCTTTATTTTACAGCAAACATCAATCTCGGTTATGGAATCTGACATGGAAGGCAAAGCACAACATAGAGCATTAAATATTCTGTTAGTCTGCAGCCACGGCGCTGGACAGATGAGCAGAGGCGGCTGTTATCTCTGATATCTGATCACAGGAAGAAATGAGAGAGGAAGAGGAGAAAGACTAAATGCCCCTCAGAGCTGGCAATTCACTCTCGGCGCTGCCCCGAGAACCACGGCGCACGACAATTAACGGAAGCCTTCGCGAGCTCTGAGGGCGGCTGTCAAACTTTCTAAACAGGAAGGCACTAGAGAGACTAAGCTTGAGAAGATTCCAATGGAACTTCCTGTAATTCAATTTGGATCAAGGTGCGAGAGTCGTGTTGCCTTCGGCTCCAGAGAACCGCAGGCTGTCTGAAAGAGTGAATCACAGGTGTGTAAACAGGGTTTACGGTTTAAACGCTACAAGCAATACTGCTGAGACATGGATGAAAGTGTAAAGGAGACATACAGGCGGCGACAGCTGTGTAAAACACAAAATAATCAGCTCCATAATCAGAACGAACCCTGAAGGAGTGTATTTGGTATACGTCCAACTTGTTGTTTTTTTTTCAAACTTTGGCTATTTTTAGCATACGGTATCAATTAAGGACAACTCCGGCGCAAAATGAACATTTAGTCTAATTACACATTGGTACATAGTCAACCGTTCCCCGAGATTTGTTTTCATGATTATCGATTCGAATGTAAAGAGTTTTATCTACATATTATGTAAAGTGTTTAGCTTATAACGCTAGTATATGGGGCATAGAGTCATAGACATATACACTAGACGTCACCTTGGCTACGGCAGTTCATTGGAACGAATGTGTCAATAGAGCCGCCATCTTGAAACAGGGGAGCCCCACCACTTTAATGCATCAGCAGTTGACGCAGGTCTAACGGAAATAAAATCACCATAAATCATCATGAACGCGATTTTTCTTGTTTGTTTTTTTTGGTTTGTTCCAACGGTCAGACATGTATTTATCATTGATTCCAGAAAGAATTTTTTTTTTTTAAACTAGTTCAGATTTCATCCGTGAACATCATACGCAGCACAAAAGTCCGTCACCACCAATGAATTCGAAGTAAAGGCAGAGATAGCAGCGTTACCTAGCTACTTCCTATGACAAGACCCCTGTTCCAAGATGGCGGCGGTTTTGACGCATGCTTAGAACCCCAAGGTGAGGTCTAGTGTATATGTCTAAGGCATAGAGTAATGAAAATAAAAATCGCTAGGTAATACCATAGATATCTATATAAAGGCTAGATATCTCATCCGTGCTGCTGGCCAATGGAGGTCGACGTCAGCACCTGGCGGCCATCTTGTCACAGGCAGCTCGCTCACTGGTAACATTGTTTTAATGGTGCATGCACTTTTTACATCACCGTAACTTGCTCAATTTTATACCGATTTTCAAACGGTCTGGTTTGTTATAAACGGCAGAGATGTAGTTATGATACTGCATAAGTATGAATAATAAGTGTATAAATAAATAATTATCCAGAATTATAGCCACGTTAATAACGTTTGTAAGAAACCAAACCGTTTGTAAATCCGTCAAGATTTCAACGAGATAAGCCAATTTCTTACATCAGATATCTATGGGTAATACTAGCGAGGCTCAAAATAGCCCAACACTAACACTGTAGCATAATCAGGGTCCCTACATGCAAACCGAAGCATTGAAAACGTTTTAAGTGTACGGACCGTTTAATAAGAAGATATTTTATAAAGACAGTCCACTTCACGAATACAGGCAGGAGCCATCTTTGTAAAACAGTCTTGAGCAGTCGAACCACGAACGCCGAGCCAAGTGCGCTGGTGAGATGTGAACGAGCCAGAACTTGGCTCGGCGTTCGTGGTTCGACTGTTTAAAGTTGTCCTTTAAGCCGTGTTTCCACCGCAGGAAGAAATAGGGACTTTGGGGTGGCATTTGGAGTGTTTCCAGCGCAGGAACCAGAGTCTAAATGAAGTCCCGGGTAAATATTTCCTCCTCCAAAAGTCCCTGTTTGATAGTATTTTTTAAAAGTTCAGGAACTTTCAGGGGTGGGACTTGCGAACATGTCCCACCCCTGTTGTGAGTGAACATGCTGATTGGTTGAGTTCATGCCGCATTTTGATTGGTTGACTCCACGCTTGATCCCATTGCTTTTGGTTTTGATTCACGGTTGATCCCATTCCATTTTATTTACTCAAATCAACAATGGAGTTCAAAAAATACGACCGATGGAACGACGACGAGGTTCGGGCTTTATTAAAGGACAAGTTCGGTATTTTACGATTAAAGCCCTGTTTTAAGATCGTTTCTGATGAAATAAACGTGGTTTTCAGTTAATGTGGTTGCACATTTTTAAGATGGCATTATACACCATTTATGAAAAATAAATTTAAAAAAAAAGCTGAAAATTGTTTTCAAAATATCTTCTGTTTTCCTCAGAAGACCAATTAAAAAGTGTAATCCAATAATCCAGAATTTCTTGAAGCATTATAAAATTATATACAAATTTTCACATAATTTGGCAAAAGGAATTGCATTTTTATAAACGTAGAATCATTAACAAAATCAGAATCAGTCATTCCTAACACATCATTTATAGTCAAGTGGCACATGAAAAAAACTCCTCAAAATAAGGCAAATGCTTAAAAAAACACATTTGCTACTTGATAAAAGTATGTGCGTCTCATTAGTCCAAATCAAACACAATTATGCATGTACACCTCGTTGAGTTAGTTAATGCACGACTCAAGCAACTCCTGCCTCACTCAGTGTGTGTGAGGCTGCTTGCGTTGATAAAGGTCTTCTCTCCAGAGACATCTGGTGTGTGTGTGAGTGTGTGAGTCAGACTGCTTTCTGGCAAGACCGAGAGAGCAACAGAAAAGCAAAGAAAACACCATCTATAGTTGATTCCGAACAAACACACTAACTAGCTTACATATCAACACCGCAGAGTTAGAAACAGACGCGAGGTCCAAAATCAATGCAAACACGCTCTTTTCGGTTCACAAATCAAACCGAGGAGCGTTTACCCGGTGGCTCATTACATTCAGTCCGGACAATTTTAGAGGCAGAGCGTCACCGCCACATAAAATATTCAAACCAATGGAGCCTTGACGGCAAAACAACAAACAAGTGACATTTTTCATCGGCCCAAAGATTTTTCTGTCAGAGAAAGTGACTCAGAGACGTTAGCCTTGGGTGCTCGCCTTACCCCGAGACAGGCGTGACACATCTCCTCCTTCCTGTGGCATTCTGGGAAGTTATTAAGCGGGCTCGTACCAATCAAACAAGAAGGAGGATTGTATTTGGAGCTTGTTTACAATGCACGTTTGACACCGCAAAGTGTTAAACACAAAGCAAATGAATAATTGAAACTGTTAAACGTGGAGAACAGGAGGGTATGTTTCGATAAACTCAAGAATTTCTAATGCGACCGCCTGTGCGGGAGGAATATGAGAGCAGGGACGTCCTGTCACGTCTGTGAGGTGAAGGGATTTGGTGATTACTAGACGGCCGTGCAAATGGAGAGTGAATAAACGGCTATTGGACACAGATGTCAAATGTGTCATCAGTCTCTTGGACCTGGAGAGGCTCTAAATAGACTTATAGAGAGTAAAGTCCAGTCTGTGTCATTTCCTACAGAAAAATTATTCAAATGTGCATTTTTAACAAGACGTTTTTATACGAATACAGTCATAAATCCAGGTTAAGAGCCTAAACGGGATAGTTCCATCCCGTAAGAGCATTGAAAACTTGCAGATGTTGTGTCAGTGAGTTCATTCAGTAAAGTATTCATCAGACTGATTAAAACTAGCATCTTGTCAGTATTTCTGAACAAATGATTAAAGAATCAGCTAATAAAAGTCATCTGCAGAGCATCGCCATTGAAAACACCAGTGTCTTACAATCAGGGATTGCCATTAACACCCGCCAACCCCATTTATATAAAATATATGCATTTTTGTCACAAGTGTTGTCCAAAATATAGATTTTGTTGGAGTTACAGGGCTTAAATTTCGCACATTAACCCGCCTCTCAGCACTAAATGGAGTTATTTTTCTATGTTTATTGTTTAAACAGTCAAACACACACAAAATTATGTCAAAATGCCATTCTTGGCGAGAAAACACACATGTAACAGTATAATGGATCAGTGTGTCAGGTCTTAACCCTTGGTTATCTTTGGGGTCTTTTTGACCTGCAAATGACTTTTGGTGATTTTTTAAAAAATTTTCTCTTTGTCCAAATGGTATCAACACTGTCTAGATCTACCAAAAAAAAAAAAAAAAGTCAAATGTGTCATCAGTCTCTTGGACCAACATTTGGAGTCTTGCTCAGGTTTGATTCTAAGCATAATGTAACATTATTGAAAAACTTTTGACAGCTAAACTTTGACAAAAGTTTTTTTGTGTGTGTTATAACTGTGATTTTATAATATTTAGATATGTATCCAACTGGAAAAACTCGTGAAAAGATATGTAGTTTGGTTAATCACATATCAAATAGCTTATGGTGGAGGTCTAAAGCCATCTAGTGGTTAAAATGAGTTTTTTTTTATTATTTTAAAACTGTATTTTCCAAATAAAAAATGGGCAAAAATCTTACATTAAATCGTTTAAAATGATCTATGTTATCCCCATAAATGAAAGTTAGAAATCTGGGTCTTTTATAAAGTAAATTTGAAATAAAATGCTTTTGTTGTTTTTTTTTGTAAAAAAAAAAAAAAAGCCTATTTAAATAAATATTTATAGAAATTTAAAAGATATCAAAAATCCTCCAAGAACTGCACAAATGTTGAGTAAAAACATTAATAAACAGACTAAAATTACATTTGTACAAAAAAAATAAATACATAAATATAAATATATATATATATATATTATTCTGCTACAAAATTATATGTTATTGTCTGGGGTCCCTGGAGACCCCAAAAATAATGAGTGTAGACATAAATGAAGATAATATGCCTGCTGCTAAATTATGAGAAATTATTAAAAATATCTATATGGCAGAAAATGCAGAGTGGTCAGTAACTTTGGACAACCACTAACCACAGCAAAAAAGTTAATGTCATGCCCTATTTACAATACATGCTGCCATGATTATAGACTTAGGGTTACTAGGGTGTTGCTATGCTTTTTTAAAGGTGTAGTTCTAACCCAATTAAAAATAACCAAAAAACAAGTCTCTAAAATAAAATAAAAAGCCAAGTGATCCTCTAATTCATAAGGATTTTTTTTTCTTCTTGTTTTAGTCTCTGCAAAGCAAAAATAAATCATAAGCTCAAATCGCTAATAATAAGCATGAGAAATAGAAATAGTGTTGCTTGGCACAACAAACACCATAAAATTTTTAAAAGAAAACAAGGCAGGATCTGACTGGTTTAAATTAAGTCAAAGCCAAACAAGTCCGAGTGTCATTTCAGTGAAGCCGCACTCGAAGCAGACCCTTCTGAAGTATGTGGCACTAATTTAACCCTGATTGGAAACGTTTCAATTATGTAAACGACCCGAGTGAATCAGTTTTGATTGTGAATCTCCTCATCCTTCATTCTCTTGCTCCCTGCATCCCTCTTGGGTAAACTATCTCTTGAAGTCTTGGTGCTTGTGTAATCAACCGGAAATTGAGGCAACTCTAAACCTCGCCTCAACAGCAGAAAGACGAAGTCTTCAGGAATAGTGCCCACTTGTGTCGATTCTCCCCGCCCACCTGTGACTAATCACGACCCGTGACAGTAGCGGTTGACTAACCATTCCAACGTAATTGAGAGTGAAATCGGGACCATTGGGAGTATCCAAGTGGTCATGGGATTGCACACAGGGAAAAAAAATAAAACAGAGAGAAAAAAGAGGCACTTGCAGCAGACGTTGGTGGGTTTTGGCAGAATGAAATAAGACAGGCTGGAAACAGCCATCTGACTCTTATACAACATGATTTGTTTGAAAAGTCGGGGCAACCTCACACTGAACAGCCATCTGTCTTCATAAGATACTTGCCAGTTCCTCAGGGCCCCAAAGA
This sequence comes from Pimephales promelas, assembly GCF_988280905.1. NCBI lineage: Eukaryota > Metazoa > Chordata > Actinopteri > Cypriniformes > Leuciscidae > Pimephales > Pimephales promelas. Next base: position 3,390,806 of record NC_142786.1, on the reverse strand, counting down.
TCCAAAAATACACCAAAAAAATCCACAACCAAACAATAGAAATCAAGAAAGTTACACCCAGAGTGAGCGATTAGATACAGTCCAGGAATTCAAAATGACTCTGGAGGAGCTTGAACTACAAATAGACATGTCACTGACGAAAGACTGGGAGTACGATTATTATAGTGATATGTCTTTCACATCAAAGCTGATTGAAAATCATTTTCAAAAAAGTTTCAAAAATAAATATGCCACTTCTTGATATGTACCATGACAATGCCAAAACCCTAAACTGAAATATGAATATAATACAATAAAGATTACAATAATAAAACAATATAATACAAGACACAATATGCCATGTTAAATAAATATCAAAGTACCATAGTAATATCATCACTATTGTTACTTTTTATTACTTGTTACTTTGATGTGTATATATTTTGTAAATATTATGTTTTTATTGCCTGACACCACAGTACATTACATATAACATTACATATTTATATTATATATATATATATATATATATATATATATTATTATATTATATTATATTTAATATAAATTATAATATAATATAAATTATTATATTATATTTATATATAAATATTATATTTATATATAAATATTATATTATATTTATATATAAATATTATATTATATTTATATATAAATATTATATTATATTATATTATATTATATTATAACCATGTTTTTTTTCTTGGTACTTTTTAAAACAACATGGTATATGAACTTAAAAATCAAACAGTACTATAGTACCATGTATGTATGTACTGTATCAAAGTGCCATAGTTTGAGCATGTGATACCATCACAGAACCAACTAGTCACAATGGTTTGAGTTTAAACAAGTCATTAAGTGGACTACACTGCCATAGTATTTTAATGTAGCAAAGTGTTCTGCTATTTGCCTTAACAAGTCTATAAATAACACAGCCTGTGCCGTGTGATGCTGCTTAAGAGTTCCAGAAAACACTTCAACTCCTTCCAGCCGCCTCCGACTGCCAACAGGGAAAGAGACAACTTAATGACAGCTCCTGTCATAAACATGAATCAAACAGACCATGTGGAATCACAATGGTGTGTGTTTAGTTTCGAATCTTTTAAACAGTAATTAAGATCGCTGCGAAAGCCCATCAGAGCAATTCTACCCCGCATAAACAGTGTGTGAGGTTAAAACTCAAAGATCATGCTAATGCACCGTAATTAAACCCTCAGAGAAAACAACACCACACACAAAGAAAGTTTAAGAGATTTATGAGAGGAGAAACTCACCAATCTTCTTGGAGCGCTCGTCTCTGTGCATTGTGATTGGTGAGTAGATGAAAGGACTGGCGGTGGACATTCCCTGTCCCAGAAGACATTTCACCTTATGAGGACGGAGACTCACCGGCAGGTTTAGCAGAGACACAGATCTAAAATATCAGTCACAAAAACAAACAGACATTTTCACATGTTGAGCAAGTAGAATGGCCCTGCTTCCAGAAGCAAGTAGACTTTCTATAATCTATAAGACTACAGTCTCCGAAACAAACAAAAAAAAGCACTTTGAACCTAATTAAAAGATAATATTAGCTATATGTAGCGTTTTGGTTGGATAAGGAGAGATGTGCTGGTACTCTAGTGTGTGATCAGACTTGAAATTGTCATCTGGCTGACAAAAAAATGGGCTAAAATCCCACATCTAGAGATCAGAATAGATGTTTTTTGGCTATTTTGCCTGAAGCCAGTAAGAAAACACACACAACACCCTAGCAACCACCCACAACACCCTAGTAATTACCTAAAAAAAACTAGTAACCACTCACAGCACCCTAGCAACCACCTAAAAAAGCTAGTAACCATCCACAACACCCTAACAACCACCTAAAAAAACTAGTAACCACCCACAACAACCTAGCAAAAACCTAAAAAAAAACTAGTAACCACCCACAACACCCTAGCAACCACCTAAAAAAACTAGTAAGCATCCACAACACCCTAGCAACCACCTAAAAAAACTAGTAACCACCCACACCACCATAGCAACCACCTAAAAAAACTAGTAACCACCCACAACACCCTAGCAACCATCTAAAAAACTAGTAACCATCCACAACACCCTAGCAACCACCTGAAAAAACTAGTAACCACCTAAAAAAACTAGTAACCACCCACAACACCCTAGCAACCCTCTAAAAACACTAGTAACCACCGACAACACCCTAGCAACCACCTAAAAAAACTAGTAACCACCCACAACACCCTAGCAATCATCTAAAAAATTTAGTAACCACCCACAACACCCTACCACCTAACAAAAAAAAACTAGTAACCACCCACAACACCCTACCACCTAACAAAAAAAAAATAGTAACCTTGGATAAATGTGTTTCCATTGTAGTTTATCCACGTTTTCTTATCGGATAAAAAAAAATCTGACATTTTTCACATTTATGTGCATCTTGGCATTTCAATCCAACTGTTTTTTAATGCAATATCAAAAAATGTGCATAAAAAATGTGGATGGAAACACAGGCCTTTAACACTGGTTAAAATTGCTGATTCTCTGGATTTAAACATTGTTGCAAACATTTGGGCTCATTTACGTACATTTTATTTGGATATGTTAATCAAAATTGTACATAGTGTGCCTTTAAACGTCTCATAACACACTGTTGCCAGAGCAACAACATCTCTGAACAGCAATCACAGCAGTTTAATACTGACATTTACCAATAAGACAACGATCTCGGCAAGATTTCATTATGGAACTTTTTTAAAGACATGCCTAAATGAAGTCCTCTGTGTAAATCCTGGCAGCAGATAGCGAGCGAGATATTTTGTGTTAACAACATGCGGAGAGGGAGATAAATATCAGGAGAAACACAGCTCGTCCGAAGTTTTACAATTAAATATCCCTTTAAGAAAAAAATTATGGAATTTTAACAACTCGCTCAGAGAAATGGAGACTTCAATCAAGCCAACATGTTGAGCTTTACCCACTGGTGGGATTATGAAATCCATCCGCTAAACACATTTATAGGCCTTTCTTTCCTACGCGTGCTGATCTTCAGCAACTTCCTTGGGACAGATGAAAGGATGTGTGAGGTTTTGTGATTTCTTTAATATGGGAAGAATAAAACAAATGAAGCTTTAATTTTCACACAGCTTTCTAATGGTTCACAGGCCAACAAACTTCAAAAATGTTTTGAACAAAAGCTCGAGTTCAGAGGAGTCATTTTTCAGACACTGAGCTGTGGAAGAACACCATCAAAAGGCTATGAGTGAGCGGACACTGAGATAAATGTGTTCGCATAAACAATAAAACATTTAGAAAAGGACAAATTTCATGGGGGAAAAAAACGCTAGGCTGCTTAGAATAAAAAAAAAAAAGTTTGATGTGCAATAAAACTGACAATGTGGATCTAAGCTGCATAAAATGACCAGCATTTGTTCATTAACATACGACCTTCCACATATACAGGTAAACTCGAAAAATTTGAATATCGTGCAAAAGTTCATTTATTTCAGTATTTCAACTTAAAATGTGACACTAATATATTATATACACTCATTACATGCAAAGTGAGATTTTTCAAGCCTTTATATGTTATAATTTTGATGATTATGGGTTACAGCTTTGAAAACCTTTTTACAATATTCTAATTTTGAATGTGGGGTTTTCATAAGCTGTGAGCCATAATCATCAAAATTATAACCAATAAAGGCTTGAAATATCTCACTTATGAGTCTATTTAACATATTAGTTACACCATTTAAGTTGAATTCCTGAAATAAATAAACTTTTGCACGATATTCTATTTTTTCGAGTTTCACCTGTACATGTGCGTATCATCAACTTCATAAACAGAATCTTAAAGGGACAGATACACAATCAGTATGATTAGGAAATGATAGTACAAATATATATGATTGTTTTTGGTGCAAGGAAAAAAAAATGCAACAAAAGTGTATAATATGAGGCCATTGAAAGGATCCAGGACATGTGGGCTTTCTCACCTGACGATGGGCAGTTTGGTGAACGGAACAGGAGGAAGTTTGAGTCCGTCAGGGAGGTTGATCACTTCCATTCCACCCGGACACTTTGACGTGTAGTTCTCCAGACTCTGGGTCACTTCTTTCTTCTCTGTGGAGAGATGAAGACAATATGTATATGTGTATACTGTTTGCAGCAAAATATATACTGTAAAAAAATAGAAAATACAATAAAATAAAAGTGTATAAGGTAAAATATATATAAAAAAAATAAAATTTAAAATATGTAAAAAAGTAATATATATATATAAGTAAGTAAAGTAAAATATAAAATATATAATATATAAATATAAATATAAAAATAAAAAATAATATTTATAAAAATATAAAATATAAATATAAAACAAACCATGCAATAAAAAACCTCTGAATATGATGCATTTTAACATTATAATGCAAGTAATATGCCCTACAATCAGTTGTTGTACATTCCTCTTGAAGCCTCACTGGTTTTTTTTAGAGCTAACACACCTCATAAATCAGTAGATCATCAATGTATCTAAAGTGAGCCGAGAGCCCCAAGGATGAAATTACCCACAATCCTCACTCACAGGCCTCTAGCCCCAGAGCAAGATATAAATTTAACAAGGCAAATAATCGGAGCATCCGTACATCATGAGGGGAGACGTGCATGGCTACCGATCGGGTCTATTTTAAGCCCTGTTTCCACAGGTGAGCGTTGTATTGACTTACTGCTCGGTCTATAAAAATGTTTACGGCCTCACTCTGCCATCAATTCACACCTCTCAGTCTTTCCGATAAAACCAATGATCCTGGTGCAGTCTGAATCCGATCCAAATGCCCTGAAAGAATCCCTGCTGCACTGGGCAACCGGCCTGCTACACATTAGAGGCTAAATAAATATCATGGATGGCCAATTGGTGTCTGCCATGATGAGATTTTTTAATTTTGTTTTTTTTTATAACAGTAATCCTATTAGTTTTAATAGTAGTACCATGACCATGAATCATGATGATGATAATAATATAAATACTATTTTAAGTGACTTATAACTAGGGCTGTCAAACGATTAATCGCATTCAAAATAAAAGTTTGTATTTACATAATATATGTGGGTGCACTGTGTATAATTATAAATATACAGTATATATATATATATATATATATATGTATATGTATATATATATATATATATATATATATATATATATATATATATATATATATATATATATATATATGAAGAGTTCAGATGCAAAAGCCTCTAAGTGCCATTTTAAATTTTCTTCTAAAATGATCATTTTTATCAAGCTTGTATATTTAAGTTCAGTAATTTCACTTAAATTGCAATGAAGATTACCTATTAATTGCCATTTAAGTGAAATTACTGAACTTAAATATACAAGCTTGATAAAAATGATCATTCTAGAAGAGAATTTCAAATGGCATTTAGAGGCTTTTGCATCTGAACTCTTCATATATACACACACACATGATTGTATATATTTAGCATATAGATTTTGCATATAGATTTATATATAATTTATATTATATATAAATATTTTATATATGTTTATATATGTTAAATGTTTTATATATAAATAATATTTTTTTTCTTAAATATTCATGACAAAATGTTATAAATAATTACAAATATAATTTCATCATCATTATTATTATTATTATTATTATTGTCATTATTATTATTATAATAAATATTTTACACATAAAATAAAGCCTTTAACACATAAAATAAAGCCTTAATATTAACAATAATAATAAAAAGTTTATAAATAATCTAACATTTTATTACTATTATATAATACGTAAAAGAAAAGTTGCTTAAATTCAACTTTTTTCAACAAACAAAAGGAATCCTTTCCACCTTGAACAGAAGGGAATTGAAGGCATCATAAAACAGTTGCTGGCAGACTGCCGGCCCAGTGGAGGATGGGAAGGTGTGACTAGCTTATAGCTGCAGTAATGATTTAACACGACCTAAAGAAAGATCAGCCCCATTGATATTTCTCATTCCTCATACAGGGATGCAGCTGTTCTGCAGAAGTGTCATCTGAGAAGATGAGCAGATGAGCAGGGGTGTGATAGACGTCCCTTACAACTCATTGTTGAGGGAATAATAGACGAGTCTGAAACCAGGGTACAAAAAATGGATTCCAAATCAAATACATCCTCGGTGAATTCAATTTAGCACATTGAAATTAGGTTTAAGGTGGGTAATTCATCTGAAGAATGAATGTGACGCAGCTAATGATATAAAAATGGCAAAAAAAAAAATTTGAAAAGAATAACAAAATGGTTTGAAACATGAAGTCAAAATCTAGGGTTTTCTTTGTCTTTAAATTGCCCACTAACAGAGACATTTTGCTCTTACATACTTCCAAACCACACAGTTCAGATCTAAAAACACAATTTAATAGATGTTCTCTCTCTGTGTATTGTTCGTTTGACAGCGCTGAAAGACACCCGTGTGCATCTCTGGGTCTCTGTTGGACAGGATCTCTGCCCACAATTGGGTTATATAACACTAATCTCAAATAACAACAGGAAAAACCAAAGTTTGTATTTTGGAGGACTTTCAAACTGACTGGATCTATTTACAAAAAGCTAAAAGTCAAATAATAAATAAACCATTTGATCCATTGAGCCAATATCATATATAATTATATAAACAAATGGTATGCATTTTCTCTATTTTGCATCATTGAAAGGACTTTTCAGATGAAATATTGTCACAAAGGTCAGTTTAACTTCTTTCTTTTTTACAATTTTTTTCAGCTTCAAATTGGCCAATGCAAAAATTGAAGGTTTCTTTCATTTGAAAAGATGATCTTGAAAAGATAAATGAGAAGAAAGGGAATTAGATTAAAAGGCCGTCAGTCAGTGTCAAAGTGAATTATATTCTTACTAATGGACACTAAAAGGTCCTCAAGATTGAGAGTAAGTGGGTCTTGAATATATTTTTCTCAGTATATGATGAGGACAGTCTGGCTATTGATACAATCAGAATCAAACCTGCATGAATCACATTTCTATCCCCAAAATGCATGAAGGCAGAGTTTTTCCATTTTAAAATGCGCTTTCAGTTAATGTAATCTTCATAGTTCTTCTTTTAATCGGTTCTCAGCATTCATCAAAAACATTACAACAAAAGGATTCCAACATATGAGGTATTCACCGTTTTTGATGTGGCCTTTGCATGTGACCCCAATTAACAGGGTGTGGAAAAAATGTTAATCGCTCATTGAGATTTTCTTATACGACGTCACTGATAATCAAATGTTTTCTTTAGTGTGAAGTGATTAATTAAGCAGGAAATACCACGCATAGATGTTCGCCAGCTCTAATTGAACCGAGGAAACCGAATCTCACAGACGATATTTGTGTCACTATTGCGCTTAAAATCACACAATCAAAATGAATGCTCAAAATGCATGCAAATTATTGGAACATCAGGACAATAGTGCATTTCGAAAACTTAAACCTTAATATTTACAGTCTAATGGTGTGTTCACACCGAACGTGATTGAGCGTCAAATATGCGTCTAGTTATACGCTTGAATCTTCCGCTCGAGTTCAAATTTTACAACTTGAGCGGAAGACGTTCGCGGCAAACGCGTCGCCAAATTCGCGTCATTCGTGACGTCCGGCGTCTATTCGCGTCTTTGCATTGACTTGTATGTAATCTACTTGTGTAAATAATTAAATTCATGTACGCGAATAGACTGTCAAATATGCGTCTAGTTATACGCTTGAATCTTCAGCTCGAGTTCAAATTTTACAACTTGAGCAAAAGACGTTGGCGGCAAACGCGTCGCCCAATTCCATCATTCGCAACGCCCGGAGTCTATTCGCGTCTTTGCATTGACTTTGTATGTACATGTAATCTACTCGCGCAAATAATTAAATTCACTTTGGTGTGAACACCGAACGCGAGTAGAGCGTCAAATATCGCGTCTAGTAGACTATCACGTGTAGTTATACGCTTGAATCTTCCGCTCGATTTTTCAACTTGCGCGGAAGACGTTCTCGGCAAACGCGTCGCCCAATTCGCGTCATTCGTGACGTCCGGCGTCTATTCGCGTCTTTGCATTGACTTTGTATGTAATCTACTTGCGCAAATAATTAAATTTGTGTTTGATGTGTTCACACCGAACGCGAATAGAGCGTCAAATATGCATCTAGTTATACGCTTGAATCTTCCGCTCGAGTTCAAATTTTACAAGTTGAGTAAAAGACGTTGGCGGCAAACGCGTCGCCCAATTCGCGTCATTCGCGACGCCCGGAGTCTATTCGCGTCTTTGCATTGACTTTGTATGTACATGTAATCTACTTGCGCAAATAATTAAATTGACTTTGGTGGTGTGTTTACACCGAACGCGAGTAGAGCATCAAATATCGCGTCTAGTAGACTATCGCGTGTAGTTATACGCTTGAATCTTCTGCTCGATTTTTCAGCTTGCGCTGAAGACGTTCTCGGCAAACGCGTCACCCAATTCGCGTCATTCGGGACGTCCGGGGTCTATTCGCGTCTTTGCATGTAATCTACTTGCGAAAATAATTCAATTCGCGTTTGGTGTGAACACACACACACACCATTATGATGTGTTCACACCGAATGTGAGTAGAGCGTCAAATATGCGTCTATCGCATCTAGTTATACGCTTGAATACGCTTCCGCTCGAGTTCAAATTTTCAACTTGCGCAGAAGACACTCTCTGCAAACACGTCGCGCAAATAATTAAATTCGCGTTTGGTGTGAACACACCATAAGGCTCCATCACGCTGGTGTTCGTCACCAAAACGCTACGAATGTCAAGGGCGGGCCAAGTGTGTTGAAAGCATTAATAATTTAATTATTTTTCCTCATAAGTAATTAATTAAATAAAGCGTGAATTTGACAGCCCTAAAACAGATAAAATAAAAACTGTTCAAAACGTGTACTCAAAATTCATCATCATCATCACCTCAGGACGCCTTGATTCCGCATGCAAGAATAAACGATATTCTTCCTATAAGAACATTTTACTTATCAAGACTTTTTGAAGGGTCAGGACAGAAAAAAAGAGAACGAGAAAGTGTGTAATGCAGAAAAGTTATCGACTCTAATCAAACATGACTGAGGGGTAAAAAGCCTGCAGCTGCCGGAAAGAGATGAGCTCGGGCGCTCGGGTTGATGCGAGGACTGCTGACCGGATATAAGCAGAGATGACTGTCACATAAATTATGAATAATGTATAAGCTGAAGTCCACTGCGATGAAATTACTGACTGCAGATGCACAACAAACTCACCACATGCTGACAAATGTGGGAAAGTTCTCAATCGGAGAGAGAAATGCAGGCCAAAAAAAGGTGTGTTGTAGATTGTGAGCCACTAGAACGACTGACTCAGAAAATTGCTGTTTACAGCAGTGCGGTGAGGAGGAATGGATTGGACGTTACAGTCCATCGCAAAGGTGCGCAGAACACTGCCCGCATCTTTCTCTGCAAGAGGAAGAGTTTGTTGTTATGGAAACCATCATGCTTAGAGAGCGAAGGACAGGGTCAGTGAGGGAAAAGTGACTCGAGTTGCTAAATTTATGAGATGTTCAGATGAGGGGTTTGTCCCGTTTCTTTCATCTGCAACAGATGAAGAGTCAAAAAAGACATCAGAACATGGTTAGAATGAATGTAATTGCATGCCGTCTGATCAGGGTGTAATTACCGAAGTCACTTGATGCATTGCGAAAATTCGAGTCAAGTATGAAATAAGAGGGTTCGGCCCCTGAGGGAGAGACTTTATATGACAGAAGGCCAGAAACATACAATCACAAGCATTTGCACTATTATACTGTAAGTCACGCTTAAGATATAATGAAAAACAAACTCTAATCACCATAAATGAGTGGTTAATCTTGTCAAGACAACCATAACAGGCCAGCGTCGTCATCGTTCCCTAAAGCTAATAAAAATGTTATCAGTAACTCAAATAAAAATAAAATATAAATATTAGATGAAAACAAACTTACAAAAACGGAAAATAGAAATGCTGCTTTGGTTACTAACTGAATCTGCATGCAGTTGCTAAGGAGTTCTGCTTGCTTGTGTGTGTTGCTGTAGCTAGTGTGTTTTGGGTGACTGCTTAACATTGTATAAATGTTTTTTAGTACATTGCTATGCAGTTGTTTGCTATCCTAATAGTTATGCTTGGTTTAGCAAAAAGCACTAAATATTCTGAATGCATTCACCAGGTTCATCCCTAAAATCCATCTGAAATTGCTTGTCCGTGTTTCTGTCACAAACGTCTCTTTCTCTCAGTCTCCCCAGACTGGCACTTAATATTTCAGGGACAAGGGTGCTTTTAGCAAGAGTCTAAAAGTGAGAAAGAGGTTGTTTAGTGAGGTACACACAGTGAGAGTGTTGGTGGGGGTTGTAAAGGTTGTGTGTGCGTGTGTTTGTTTAAAGCGGTATGAGAGTGAGATTAGCTCAGGGCAACAGAGACCTGAGGGGCCGAGTTTTTTGTATTCAGTTCAAAGAGTCTAAAAACACTTCCATTCACACAAACTTTCAGACCATGTACCTAACTGCATTTCACCACAAAATTAAATCATTTATTAATATATATCTTTTTAGTTATAAGAAAATATAGTCTGCTTAAAGATTTATTTATCTATTTTTTGCAACATAACCAGGTCAAAATTCAAAAGTCTCAGATTTAAAAAAAAGAGTTTTATATTGTTATTATCTTTTATTTTGCATAAAAGAAAATAATTTGGGGGATTGTTGATTTAATTACATTGTGACAATTTCAATAATAGAGAGTAAGCATATTTTCCTCCTAATTTCTCATTAACCTCATACCAATATCTAAAACAACAGAAAAAACAGTCAGTAAATAAGTCAGTCAGTAAGTCCGTAAGTAAGTCAGTCAGTCAGTCAGTACGTCAGTCAGTACGTCAGTCAGTCAGTACGTAAGTAAGTCAGTAAGTTAGTAAGTCATAAGTCAGTGAGTCAGTCAGTGAGTCTGTGAGTCAGTCAGTCAGTAAGTCATAAGTCAGTGAGTCTGTGAGTCAGTAAGTCTGTCAGTCAGTAAGTCTGTCAGTCAGTCAGTCAGTAAGTGAGTCTGTGAGTCAGTAAGTCTGTCAGTCAGTCAGTCAGTAAGTTAGTAAGTCAGTCAGTCAGTCAGTAAGTCATAAGTCAGAGAGTCAGTCAGACAGTCAGTCAGTGAGTCAGTCTGTCAGTCAGTAAGTCTGTCAGTAAGTCTGTCAATCAGTCAGTCAGTTAGTAAGTTAGTAAGTCAGTCAGTAAGTCTGTCAGTCAGTCAGTCAGTCAGTCAGTCAGTACGTCAGTCAGTCAGTCAGTCAGTTAGTAAGTCATAAGTCAGTGAGTCAGTCAGTGAGTCTGTGAGTCAGTCAGTAAGTAAGTAAGTCAGTCAGTCAGTCAGTAAGTCGTAAGTCAGTGAGTCAGTCAGTGAGTCTGTGAGTCAGTAAGTCTGTCAGTCAGTAAGTCAGTCAGTCAGTCAGTCAGTAAGTCATAAGTCAGAGAGTCAGTCAGTCAGTCATTCTGTGAGTCTGTGAGTCAGTGAGTCAGTCAGTCTGTCAGTCAGTCAGTCAGTAAGTTACAAAGTCAGTCAGTAAGACAGTCAGTCTGTAAGTCAGTCAGTCAGTCAGTCAGTCAGTCAGTCAGAAGTCAGAGAGTCAGTCAGTCAGTCATTCTGTGAGTCTGTGAGTCAGTGAGTCAGTCAGTCTGTCAGTCAGTCAGTCAGTAAGTTACAAAGTCAGTCAGTAAGACAGTCAGTAAGTCAGTCAGTCAGTCAGTCAGTCAGTCAGTCAGTCATAAGTCAGTCAGTCAGTAAGTTACAAAGTCAGTCAGTAAGACAGTCAGTCAGTCAGTCAGTGAGTAAGTCAGTCAGTCAGTCAGTAAGTCAGTCAAGTCAGTCAGTCAGGTCAGTCAGTCAGTCAGTGAGTCAGTCAGTCAGTCAAGTCAGTCAGTCAGTCAGTCAGTGAGTCAGTCAGTCAGTCAGTCAAGTCAGTCAGTCAGTCAGTCAGTGAGTCAGTCAGTCAGTCAGTCAGTAAGTCAGTCAGTCAAGTCAGTCAGTCAGTCAGTCAGTGAGTCAGTCAGTCAGTCAGTCAGTGAGTCAGTCAGTCAGTCAGTCAGTCAGTAAGTCAGTCAGTGAGTCTGTGAGTCAGTCAGTAAGTCGGTCAGTCAATCAGGGAGTCAGTCAGTAAGTCAGTCAGTCGGTCAGTAAATCAGTCGGCCGGTTGGTCGGTCGGACAGACGGATGGAAATAAAAAGTGTCTATATATTAGTATTTTTTTTTTTCGAAGCACCTTGCATATAAAGTCATGATGTTCATGTTTATAATATCTTGATATTTTCAGACCTTACAGTTGCATTTAGCACATTAGAGCTGTGCAATACATTTATAGTATTGCTATAACACACTTTCCTGCAGGTAAAGCCTTGTCAGGTCATATAGACATATCCATTCACAAAATGTGCTACTAACTTCTAAATAAAACTAAATTAACATGGCAGACATCAGAGCGGAGCTGAAAATGAATGTCTGTGTGGCAATTTACACCTTTCATCCGGTGAGAATTTCTCGAGTGCCGTCGCCAGCTCCCTAAATGAAAGCTCTTTATTTGGCATTTGTGATTTGTCTTCACAAACGTCGTCAAAAATAGCCCACGAACTCATACCTCAAATAGCTCATATCACACCGCTCCGTTCAGACAACACAACCCCTGCTGACATGTGATCTCTAGCAAATTAAACTTGACAAAATACTAATTAACCAACATCACTTTCTTTTCCTCACAGTCTCTCTCAGCCGGTTTCAGTCTCATCGTTTCTCTCTGTAGATTTCCTCTAAGATCCCATCAATAAAAACAAATGCGGAAATCAAATATTCAAAGCAATATTGTAGAACAGGAATCGAACTTGACTGAAAACTCATGATGACGGGCTTTGACGGTTTTGTTGTTCCTCGCACGGACTGTGTTGCATCAGCCGAAAAGTCAACTAAATACTAAGAAAACAAACAAATCTTTTCCTTAAAAAAGCGGGTGCGTATATGTGTTCTAAAAAACTGCAATATTGTGAAATATTGATTTATTTCTGTGATCAGAGCTGAATTTTCAGCATCATTCCTCCAGTCTTCAGAGTCACATTGTCCTTCGTGTGAAGGGTGGTGGTTGAGCAGAAATCATGGATTGTAAAGCTACAGTAGTAAATATGAATATATAAATGCCTCATTCATTAATTTTTTTTTCAGAAATCATCCTAATATGATGATTTGCTGCTTAAGAAATATTTTGATCAATTTAATGCATCAAGTAAAAATTATTTTTAAGAAAATAATACTGACCCAAAAACTTTGAATAGTAGAGTGCATGTTAAAAAAAAAATAATAATAATACATTTAAATCTATAAACGTCACTGAAGTAAATACATTAAATATCTGCTTATTTTAATTATCAAAAATGTAATGTGTATGTGTTAAACATACTAAAAGGAAAATAAACACATTTTTTTTAATTTATGCAAAGTTTATCAGGACCAATGATTAGTTTCCTAAAATATGCAACAGCCAATATAATATTTAAATTGGTCTCCTGTCTTATTCATGGAAAATGTCTGTAAAAGTACAGGAACAGGACGTATCCTGTAAAAAAAAAAAAAAACCAAACTTGAAGTAGTTCACTTTTAAAAAACTTTTGCTGATAATTTACTCACCCCCATGTCATCCAAGACGTCCATGTCTTTCTTTCTTCAGTCGAAAAGAAATTAAGGTTTTTGATGAAAACATTCCAGGATTTTTCTCCATATAATGGACTTCAATGGGAACCAAACGGTTCAAGGTCCAAAAGACAGTTTCAGTACAAACTGCAAACTGTTCAAAGGGCTTTAAACGACTCCAGACGATGAATAAGGGTCTTATCAAGCGAAACGATCGCTCATTTAAAAAAACAAACAAAGTTTAAGTTATTCAAGCTCAAATGCTCTGTTCTGTGATGCACGTTCGTGACTCTCCTGTTCAAACTCGTTCATCAAAATGAACGAATCTTTTTGTGTCATTTGGTTCATTCAACGAACAAAATTAACGAGTTGACTCAGGAAAAGAATTGTTCATTTTGATGAACAAGTTCGAACAGGAGAGTCACAAACGCTCATCACAGAATAGAGAATGAATGAGTGAAGAAAGAATATGGAAATGGATATCTTGGATGACATGGGGGCGAGCATTTGAGCTTTTTTTTTTTAAATGACCGCGTTTCGCTTGATAAGACCTTTATTCATCGTCTGGAATCGTTTAAAGCCCTTTGAACAGTTTGCACTGAAACTGGACCCTGGACCTTGGTCTTTTAGACCTTGAACCGTTTGGTTCCCACTGAAGTCCATTATATGGAAAAAATCCAGGAATGTTTTCATCAAAAATTTTAATTTCTTTTCGACTGAAGAAAGAATGACATGGACATCTTGGATGACATGGGGTGAGTAAATTATCAGCAAAAGTTTTTTTTTTTTTAAGTGAACTACTCCTTTAAAAATTTTCTCTCTATCCAGCATCACTTCATTTCTATATTTCATTATCTCTTCGGTTTAAAGTGTTAAAGTGGTTAGTGTTTGCAAGCATGTATTCTGCCACATATGTAAATGTTTCTCCACCTCTTTCTCTCTCTATCTACATTAATCACTTCATAACACAAGCATCCACCTGTTATCTGTAGGCAGAACAATTGTTCACAACAAAGCTCTGCCTTGAATAAAACATCCCCATCTTTTCTTCTAATATCCTTCTGTCAGGAACTGAAAAAGACGACGGTACCCCTCCTATCCTAACTTAAAAGAATCTGTGAATCTCCTGCTCTGTTATCCCGTCAAGAGTCCAGATTGGCACTGATCAATGTCAAGCAGACATGTTTAAATCGGACGCCTCCATTCTGTGAAGTGTCTTTGTGCTGAGGGTGTTAATCCTAACAACTGAAGATAATCATTAGCCATACTACAGTAGTGTATAACAGGGTGGGCGGTAATCTGACTGTACTCTCTGTTCTTTTCTTTTTTCCCGACAGATGATTTCAGTGATAAAAAAAAAAATAATAATCAAGAAAAGCATCAGTAGGCCGACCGTAACTGTAAGTCTCTTCACCTCTCAGATGGGACAATTCAGTTGGACTTCTAATGAAAAAGCTGCACAATCAATTGTTAAATGATCTCGATTCAAACACCCACACGATCTTATTCCTAAACGACAGTGATTCTGCTATATGTCTATTAAACTTTTGACCAATAGGTGGCGACAAGTGACTGTTAAAATGTATTTGTCGATCTCATTCATACAAAACCACTGAAAAAAATAGTTATGGATGTCATATTGTATTTCTGTCAATAGATACTCGTAATTTTTACACATTGCACTTTTAAGCAACTACCAATGATAGTGAAGGAGTAAGTTTATCCATCTTCTTTCAGATAGCCAAGGGACAACATGAAATAAAAGTATGCAAATAATTATAAATACATTTGTACACAATGTATACCTAAACTGAAAATTATTATTAATATTATACATTAAGTCGAGAGCAAGTGGACATACTATAATGCCAAATATAGCGGCCCAAAAAGCGGCCCAAAATTCCATTAAAGTCCCGAAAACAGATCACATCGCCCATTAGACAAAATAGGAGTGATTGGTTTGGCTCTCAGGGAAGTGTAGAAATGGGATTTATCAGAACATAGGGAGCCATTGTTCCTCAGACACTGTGTTGAAAACAGCGTTCGACCAATGCCTGAGCTCAGCCGAGGGAACTCTGGATTTGTTCTGTCTGGTAAGAAATGATAAGCTTGACAGAGCTCAATACCCAAGAGCTGCAGGCCCAACCGTGTGTGTGTGTGTGTGTGTGTGTGAGTAAGAAAGAAGCAGACAAGATTACAGCACACCTCTGTGGGGACAGGATGCTGTGAAGTGGACCATGGCTGAACAACAAAAAAGCAACATCAATCTCTTTTCAAAGACCGAGGCTTTCAGGAAAATCCAGGTAACACACACACACACTATTAACAAAAACACATTTTCAGCAGCTCAGTGGTTTTCAATTTTAATACTTATTTTGTATTGAATGTAAATGTAAAAGGTCTGCAAAGTAGCTGTTCTTTTAAACGCAATTCGTTTTAAACATTGTGGTGTAGCGGAACAATAAGCAAAATTGCCATATAAAGATTCATATAAAGAAGACACATTTGCTAATGAACCACTAAACCACTATTCGTTTGAAAAATGAAGATCAACTAGTCCTAGTACAACTAGGGGAAAAAATTACTAATGTCCAGAGCATTTCCATTATTTGATATTTTATTAAATATCAGGCCTCTAAAATAGTTTTAACATGAGGCAATTATCAGAAGTGCCTCCCTGAAGTAGCACTGCAAAATCGGAATCATTATTTATAGTTGTAGCTTATTAAATATTATTATTTTAATTAATAATTATCTATTTAATTCACTATAATTAATATGAACTATAATATATCCAATTATATATTGTAATTAAAATATTATAGAGTAAAAATAATATAAATTATTTTTATATTCTAATATAATCTCCAAGTGTGGTCAAATTAAACTTATATTTAATTGTACGTTGTGTTAGTTAGCATGTGCATTTTGCATTGTTTTTTCAAAAGAGATTTAACTTCTTTACTTTGAATACTCTGGTGAACTGCACTTTTAAAGCATCTTCCCCAACCCTACACTCAACACACACACACAGGCTTCTAAAGGAATAAAGAAAATAAGTCATTGTGCAGAGAGAAAGTGATGAAGCTCTAAAAAGAGCATGATTGAGAGTATAATATGACGATTCCATAAAAAACAGGCCTGAAAATACAATCCCAAGTCGTCATCGCAGCAGAATCCATCTACATAAACGCACTCCAGTGAACATGTCATCTTTACGGTCTCTTTCTTTTCATCTCTTGTCTTTTAGATGAGCACCGTCTGTTTGTCAGAATCTCTCTGAATAGGCTGACAGCATCTACTGCACTATGAGTGCTTGTTTTAATACATTTGAGGGCTACATTTCTGACCATAATTTAGTAAAACCAACTTAAGGAACAAAAACCAGTTCATAAATGGTACCAAAAAAAAAAAGCTAATTCAATTAAAGTGCCCCTATTATGCTTTTTCAAATATGAATATCACTGTTTGTGAATGAAAAAGGTCTGCAAAGTTTTAAAGATCAAAGTGCAAAACAAATAAAGTTATTAAATCCTAAAAAAAAGAATCGATTCTGAACCGCTGAAACGGGTCGGCAGCAATTCCAGTCTCACTTCCTGTTAAATACAAATGTAACAAATTTGCACAATGCCAGCCTATGGTCTTCATTAGGGTTGGGTATCGTTTGAATTTGAACGATTCCGATTCCGATTCCTTGTTTCGATTCCTAACGATTCTCGATTCCGATTCTTTTAAGAGGCAGGGTCAAAAAAGTTTAGCTAACCTTGCTAACCAACGGCCTTTCTGAAGGAAATACTCCTTCTGTAAAAATACTCCTTTTGTCACAAATTTTGCATTTTGCCGAGATTTCGTTATTTTTAGAAAAGTGAAGCCACACTTTGGACCGCTGACGTAAGTTACTCATGTTCGACTCGCGTGCTTATGCCAACACTTCCGGTAGACGCTTCTTCGTTGGTGTTGTTCAGCGGTTTCTTCTTCCTCTCGGCGGACTGTGAATATCGAAACTAGGAATCGAAATTGTAACTTTTGAACGATTCCGGGAAAAACGAAAAGTTAGTCTCGGTTCCAATCGATACTCGATTCTCGATACCCAACCCTAGTCTTCATTGGCATTCTGAGGCCTGGAAGAGTTTGGTTTGTGTTTGTTGACATGTCGAGACGACAGTGTGTTCAGCGCCGTACTTTCCATGCACTTCAAAAAGCATGAGGACACAAATTGAGTAAAACTAACACCATAGTTAGTGTTCGTATCACTGTGTATGAAGTGCTGAGGGAGAGTCGGAGCTGAAATTGAGATATGTTAATAGGCGTTTCGCTTCCGACATGTACTGTAAGCGGTAGACCAAATCACAACAGACTGAGCCATCTGACCAATCAGAGCAGAGTAGGCTCACAGAAAAGAGGTGTTGAAAGAGATTGAATCGTCAAAAATTGTTTTCAGACTCTTTTAGGCGAAAGACGGCAGGCAAAAAAAAATAGATTTTTCATGCAGTGATCAGTTTTGAGATTTTGGGCTAGTTTATTCCTTCAATATGTGTTCTTCCAAGCTGTTATAAAGAAAACGTTGAAAATATACATTAAGATGTTTATTTTATTACATTTAGTTTATTTCCGGGAAAGAAAATTTCTCCCGAATTTACCAAGAAGTTAGCATTCCAACGCGTCATGTCGAGCTCCATCTGTTTACTGGAGTCTGTCATGACCGGTATCATTGGAAAGCTCTGAATCTCCTGCACAACGTGTAACCCAAATATGGGCATTTCCTTTCTATCAGTAACCAATCGTGAATATCCAAAGGGTGATCTACTGTAAAGCTATTGAAATCTCATTGGCTACTGCTGGTTTCTGCTACCGTGATTCGCTCAGACGCATCACATGGTGTACTCTGCCAATGTTAATTCATTGAGTTACTGCAGCTGTCATGTTATTTAATAATCAGTTTTCATGTGCTTGAAATATTGTATATTATTCTTACTAAGGACCTGAGGTTTTTAAGCATTTTTTTCCAATAGAAATGTATTAAATTGCCTACTTAAATCTTTAAATGCCTTTTTATCAAAATGAGTATTTTGTCATTCTCCAGTACAAATATCTCAGCCTATGGAGCACATACTGTATGTACACTTACACTATACTCTTACCAGTATTCTGAGGGATTTGTTAATAAATCATTTCTGGCCTGATTTATGTGACATTTTAATTAAAAAATATGGCGAAAATACTTTAAGGGTATGGACCCTTATATATATATTTATTTATTTATTTATTTTATTTTATTTTATTTATTTTATTTATTTTATTTATTTTATTTATTTTATTTATTTTATTTATTTTATTTATTTATTTATGGGTATTGATTTCCTAGGTAATAAAAACATATATCCTGAAATCCCTCTGAACTTTTTTTTCATTTTGTGTGTAAACAAATTCGGTAGATAGATCTGTGTTCAGATCTATCTACCGAAAATATATGCAAAATTGTGCATATTTAATGAGATAATGCCTCATTTGCATAATTAAACATTAAAATTTCAAAAACTTATAATACATTTTTTTAAATACTTGTGTAAGTAATCAACTGAGGAAGTTTCATGGTGATATCGATCTATTTTTTTTTTTAATTTTACCCTATTCACCTGTATTGGCTCGCCTTAAGAAATGAGGTGATGTGCAATGTATATCACGAGAAAATGAAAGAGTTTTTTGGGTTTTTTTACTTTGGATGCATTTAAACCTTTTGTCAGAGACCAACAAAACAAAATGATGAGCTTTTAAACTAGCATAATTGAGGCATTTAAAAAAAAAACAAATCCCAAATGAGCCAAAAACCTCAATAGCTGGTCTTTAAAACCCTCTGTGTACAGGTTTTGAGTCACACGTCTTACCCTGGTCCGAGAGGAAGTCCAGCATGGTCTGTAGCAGGAAAGATAGATGTCTGACAGACAGACCTGGATTCCCCATGCGACGAGACGCATAAACCAGCTCATGAAGCAACCGTAACTGCACTGCCGCCCATCCACGATGGGTCCCTACAAACAGACAGAAGGAGAAAGCATTTAAACACACAAAACAACACTTTTGATGGATTTAGTTCACATGCGCCTCAGCGTTTCACCTTCTGATTTTTTTCCCAATAGTACACAAAGTTAAAAAGGCCCTTTTTCAACACTCTTGCAGCATTTTATTTCCCTTTCCCCTCCTAAAGTTCATGGTAGTCCTTGCGACAAGATCCAAAAAAGTCTTCTTCACAGCCTCTTTAACTGATGAAATATAATGTGACAGGAAGGTCAAACTCGGCCAAGTTTTGTTTGTAAATACAGCATCTTTTTCTGCTCAAACTGTCAGAGGAATCATCAAATTTACAGTCCTAAATTACATGATAAAACAGCTGAGTTACAAAACTCATCCATCAGGCGACTAACACGCCCGTCACAGTAAAGAGAGAGGGGTGAGGCTGATCCGTGCTGCTCTGGAACGACTGTGAGGATTTATCACTCCACACAGTTCTGCCGCTCACACCGTCTGTTTCACAACTCACCTTTCACTCAATTCATGCAAATCCACACCAAGCTTTGGAGTAGTGCTGCTAAAAGCAACAAGAAACTGCAACATCCCAGCTGTCTGATGCTTTTTCAAGAAACAGTCATCAATAGTCTCCAGGAAACGGTTTAGAACGGCACACTACAATACTGTCAAAACGTGAAGTATCGACACTATAGTCCACAACCCAATGTGCTCAAACAAAGCAGCAATCATACTTTTTAACTTCTCATTGTTCCTGAATTTACTTAAAACTATAAATTTCGACATGCAAGTATTTCCAAGAAGAGAACTAGGTACAACTCGGTTAATTGAACATGCCGGACATCCAAAATTACATATGCATGTCCTTATTATATTAAAGGGATAGTTCACTTTGAAATTAATTTTGGTATGTTTTATCTTACCTCAAGGGCATCCAAGATGTAGGTGTCTTTGTTTCCACAGTAGTTTCAATTTTGAAATTTTTAGGTCAAACTGTTCATGTCTGTCAGTCATATAATGGAGGTCTATGGTCACCACCTCAAAGAGCATGCACAGAGAAGTCCAAATTGAACATGATTTAATGACTTGTAAATGTAAGTACACATTGATGGCCTAAGACACGAAACGAGCGGTTTGTGTGAGAAAACGAACAGTATTTATATCGTTTTTACCTCTTGTAATCAGAGTCATGTCCAAGTACTCTGAGAGCGAGGGCGCTTCGGTCTGCGCAAGAGCGCCAGAAAGCAGTCACTCATTGTTTACACAGAGGATCAAGAAGATCTTGAAACATATTTAGACATACAAGGAAATTGCAATGGAAGATGATTTCGATATATCAACAGACAACGTTGTTTTTTTTGTTTTTTTTTCACAACCATTCGAGAGATCACTTCCGGCGATTGCACAGACCGAAGCGCCCGTGCCTTAAGATCACTTGGACGTGGCTGTGATTACAAGAGGTAAAAACGATATAAATACTGTTCGTTTTTTCGTGTCTTAGGCCATCAATGTGTACTTACATTTACGAGTCATTAAATCATGTTTAATTTGGACTTCTCTGTGCATGCTCTTTGAGGTGGTGACCATAGACCTCCATTATATGACTGACAGACAAGAACGGTTTGACCTAAAAATATCAAAATTGAAAATACTGTGGAAACAAAGACACCTACATATTGGATGCCGTTGAGGTAAGCTAAAACATACCAAAAATTAATTTTAAAGTGAACTATCCCTTTAATGGTATATGAGATTATAGTGTGTCCCAAATCAGAAATGATGCCTGGTATCTGGGTTATAATTACCCACAAGCCCTTGCTACAGAAGAAGAGCAGTTTGTTTGCAGAAAGATGGAATGCGTTGTCAAAGCTGCTGCAACGTGTTTTTTTCTCTCTCAAATGTGTGAATTTAAAAGTGAATAATAAATTTGGCAAATGCAATAGTATATACATAAACGTATACACATAAACGTATACACATAAACAGCAGATTCTGTGCATGCACATAAAATATCTTATACTAGCTTCCTAACTCTGAGGTGCCATGTTCCTACACAGATTGGTAGCTAGAAAATGTTATGCTGTCTTGAGATCTTTATATAGAAAATGATATATTTTTAAAAATAATAATAATTGAAGCCCTCCAAAACCAGATTCTGTCCAAATCCTAGTTAGCGAAATATTATGTACATGCATAAGCTCTGTTCCCCATGCCTACAATGGAGACAACCATAAATGGATCTGATGCCTTTTTATTATGCACAACTCTATCTGCATATAATAATTTCCATATGCATTTTCCATCCAGACACCCATTAACAGATGCAACAGCATATTAGCACCATCAGAAACACATTAGGCGACGATAAACACCATAAATATCATTTTTTGGGGCTAGATACCACTGAAATATCTTTTGTAAAATAAAACATACATGCATACAGATTACTGTTACAGTTAATATAAATAATCAAAATATATTATAAAATAAATACATCCATCGTGAGGAAGCACGTTTATTTTAAATGTGGTATAAATGCAGCTCATTATTTGGATCAGTAAAAAATTTTGTGCATAGCCAATATTTATGCAATAGGTCCCTGATCTTTAAGCATTACACCCCATAAAATTAGACGATTTACAAACAGCTGCTGCACATTTAGCTGCCAATTATTAAAAACAGCCACTTCACTCCCTCGTCAACTAGAAATAACACAACCCGCCGCAGTTCAGGGCTCATAACAGGCCGTCGAGTCTCTAGGAAGCGCTTTATGGCCCTCCAGGGTCTGCTGTAGTTCTGTGTTCGCTCTTTGTGTTTTCACTGGACTTTCCAAATCCCTGCGCACAACCGTTGAGCTAAACGCAATCAATCAGAGGTTGAGGATCTCTCTCTCTCTCTCTGTGCCTAAAGAGAGCTGAGCTGGAGAATCCCAGGCCAATTAAAAACCCATTTTCTCTTCTCTCTCTTTGCACTCCATGGTGTCTCTATTGACCCTTCTCTCTTTCACTTAAAGCTTCAGTAAGCCAGGATCACCCCCAGCTTCAGCCTACACAAGTGATGGGGTCTCAATGCCCTCCTGCTCTCAATGACATCACAGGTTAACTCAAAAACCACACATCATCAACTGCTTTACATATATATGAATGAGGGAATGGCTGGGTCTGCGTTCAGTAAATCTTGTTTAAAGGAGTAGTTCACTTTTAAAAAAAAACTTTTGCTGATAATTTACTCACCCCCATGTCATCCAAGATATCCACGTCTTTCCTTCTTCAGTCGAAAAAGAAATTGAGGTTTTTGATGAAAACATTCCAGGATTTTCTCCATATAATGGACTTCATTGGGAACCAAACGGTTCAAGGTCCAAATGAGAGTTTCAGTGCAGCTTCAAAAGGCTTTAAACGACACCAGACGATGAATAAGGGTCTTATCTAGGACCCTTTGAGTCATGAGTCGAAAAAAGTTGTTCATTTTGATGAACGAGTTTGAACAGGAGAGTCACGAACGCTCATCACAGAACAGAGCAAGGCGACCATTTGTCTTATAAAACTTACTTTATTTATTTTTTAAATGAGCGATCGTTTCGCTAGATAAGAAGCCCTTTGAAGCTGCACTGAAACTCTCATTTGGACCTTGAACCGTTTGGTTCCCAATGAAGTCCATTATATGGAGAAAATCCTGGAATGTTTTCATTAAAAACCTTAATTTCTTTTCCACTGGAGAAAGAAAGACGTGGACATCTTGGATGACATGGGGGTGAGTAAATTATCAGCAAAAGTTTTTCTACTCCTTTAAAGTCAGCGTGAAGTCTAGCCTAGGAAAACCCAGACAACTTCCGAATTTAAGCAAATTTAGATTTGCTCTGAAAGCTAGTCTGGCAAAGAGCTCATTCAAACCCGTTTCCAATCCGTCGAAATCTGGGCACCAATCAGAAACGTTGGGGTGGGCTTTACACGATGGTGACAACGCTGGGATTTTGAAGCAGATTTTGTAGCCTACCATCCAAAAATGGGTGGCGCCATCGAACATCACAATTCGGACTTTTTATCTCACAATTGCGAGTTTACATCTCGCAATTCTGACTTTATAACTGTATAACACAGACATAATTGCGAGTTTATATGTCAAAATTCTAACATCTTTTCTCAGAATTGTGAGATATAAACTCGCAATTGCGAGTTATCAGGTCAATTCTAACGGGGAAAAAACGTTTTTTTCCCATCAGAATAGTTTAAATCTCACAATTCTGACTTTATATCTCACAATTCTGACTTCATATCACGCAATTGCGACTTTATATCTCGCAATTCTGAGAAATAAAGTCATAATTGCGAGATGTAAACTTGCAATTGTGAGAGAAAAGTCACAATTACCTTTTTTATTTTTCATTCTGTGGCAGAAACAAGCTTCCATACATGCACTTGTTAGGGTGTTCGAAATGGTTTTTAGAGCATTGCTATGTGGTTGCAAGGGGTTTATTACGGGTGGTTATGGGTAAGCCAATTCTTTGCCAATTCTCTGGTCTCTAGACATGATGACTCCCACCTTTTTTAATCCACAATGGAATGGAAGTTAAATGCCTTTGCGAATTCCATTCTGTGTCATTATAAAGAATCACAATGATTTTCTCTCTCCAATTTGCAGGATTCTGAACGATATAGACAGACCCGCAGGCAGTGTGTGTCTAAATCTAAACATCTTTATTATACCATTGTGTGCGAGTCGGTTGAGGTTGAGAGGATCTCGTATTAAAGAGAATATAGTTAAGGACCCTACAGTAATGCACCATAAAGTCTGACATCACATCACAGCTCAGGGTCAGATCTCCTCTCGGCGCTGTTTTCCAACACAAAGAGTAGACGGAATACATATCACCCCTGAGAGGAGCCCTTCAAAACACACAACGCTTTTCTGCAAGCATACAAAGAAGGACAAGGTTACTTCAATGCTGCCTGGTCAGATTACAAATCAACCAAAGCCCGTTTATGAGTCAGAGCTATTTAGAGAAAAATGAGCAATTGGAACACGTTCATATTCTGCTCATGCATCGCGAAAGACGTCAGTAAACAAGAGGTAAAATGGGTCGAGAGGACAACGATGAGATAAAACACAGTAATAGCATGCATTTATTAAACAAATGACAGCATTAAATTAATTGAAATAGACTCTGAAACTTCTGCTCGACTGAAGTGGCCTTTTGAATGCCTGATGGTGATTTATCAAGAGAGAAGGGTGACAAATCCTAGAATGATGCTCAGTTCAGTCGTGATTTTGACATAGAAAGCATTTAAATTTTTGCATTTAAATGGTAAAAATGGTAAATGGACTGCATTATATGGAGATATACACAGACCCAATGGCCATCAAAGCAGTTTACATTTTGCCTCACATTCACCTATTTACTCACTCATTCATACACCGACAGCGGTGTCAGCCATACAAGGCGCCACCCAGGTCCTCGAAAGCAGCTGGGGTTAGGTGTCTTGCTCATCGACACCTCGACCGGGGATTGAACCACCAACCTTCTGGTTTGCAGACAACCTACATGAACCACTGAGCCAATGCCGTATTTATTAAAAAAAAAAATACGACCCCACGTTGTGTCAATCACGTTTACACACTGCCTCGGGAACTTTCGTCCGCCATAAACAAATTTGGATCGGGTTCGATTTTCCGTTTTTTGCATCCGTGGCAAGCATTTTGAGAAGTGTTTCAGAGCCACCAATGACGAATACGAAAAACTGCTTATGAAAATGTCAGACTCAGTGTGCAAGGACATTTAGTCTCATTCACAAATTGATTCATTGTAAAATAAATATACATTTATTTATTTATTTATTTATTTATTTATTTATTTATTTATTTATTTATTTAACAGGGACAGTGTATGGCATGCAGCCATACCAGAATTAGCTACAAGCTAAATTTCATCTGTAGTCCCTGGGCAGGAAAGAAAAACATACAACCAACAATCCAGCAACACATATTAAACCATAAAACATCATCATACAAGCTTCATGAAACAATTGACAATCAACAGACACATATATACCATAAAAACATCACACAAATCGCCTCTCAGACAACAAGCAATTGTAATAACAAAATAATATTACAATTGCGGAATAAAAAGAAAGAATATGATTATTACTTTTTATTTGGAGTCTGACTGTTCTTTTGCACTGCAATGTAAAAAATTGACATTGTAAGATCTGTTGACTTACATGAAGACAGTCGCTGGTAATGATTGAAATGATAACAGGGCTCCAGACTAACTTTTTTTACTAGGAGCGCTGTTGCCCCTAACTGAAAATTTTAGGAGCGCAAGCTGAAAATTTAGGGGCACACCTTAAATCAGCTTGCAATGCAATTATTCAAATTTCCCCCAAAATAACTGTAATACTGACAAATTCTTTAATAATAAATAGACTTAACATTATGATATGCTGTTTTGTTTTAAGTTCACAGGGTTTCAGACTCAAAGTTGAGGGCAGCATCACCTCAAATGAGAACTCACAGCGAGTTCTACAAAAAAAAAAATCTGGTAGCACTGGTGCTGAAAATAAATCACTAAGCTTAATTTAGGGTGTAGATGAAATTAACTTTAGTTATTATCATTTATAATGTCTTAATATTAATTAATAAAAGTAGTGAAAATATGTATATGGAGTGAAAATAGCCAATAAACATCCTACTGTTTACAATGGTATTATTATTTTTTTAAGTGTTTAAATAAGAGTTTTCCAACATCTCAAAATTTTTCTTTTTAGGACAATTTTTAAAGGATGAACAAAAAATGTGTTGGTAATCACATTAAAAATACAAAAAAATAAAACATTTATATATGATATTATTGAAGTGCTGGGAAAAGATGTGTAGGCTACTTGTAAGCATTTGATTTTCTTACACATTATCATATTTATGGTTAGAGTTAACTTACTACATTAGCCTAAATCCATGGTTCTGTTAGGCTGATTTGTGGACTGAAAGCCTCTATAAGTGTTTCTCCTGGTTTCCACGTCAGCGCTGTTTGATCTGATATGGTTTATAACAGAACTCTGCGCCGAATCGGAGTGTTTCTCACTGGATCTCGTGGTGTTGATGTTATTAATTCTGAGGCGAATTCAATGGATTTCTTCACTGGATCTCCTATTAACAGTGTTGCGTGAGCGAGATCGGCCCGCGACTGGCAAGTTCGGGGCTTTATTTTGTCAATGGTTCGGATCGCTGCTGCTGCTCCACGGTCCTAATCATATATGAGTGGCGTATTTTCGTTCCACTTTCATTTTGTTTGCATTCGCTGCTAGGTAACGACTAACGAGTCGATAGATCGCTGATTGCTCAGACGCACATCAGGTTGTGATATTTGTCTCCGTCTCCTTCCCACAGACGTTTAATCGCGCTATTCTTGTCACGGATTCATTGACGCGCCCCTTCCACGCTACCATGCGTTTAACGTGCGGCAAATTTACTAGTCGCACATGTGCGACTGGATGTAAAATTCAGTCGCACACTCTCAAATTTTGGTCGCAAAATGCGACCATTTGGTCGCAGTCTGGAGCCCTGGATAATATTGTTTGTTACGCCTTCGTTTTTAACCTTGTGGTGTAAAGATATCTATGTTATCTGCGTATGAATGGGACTATGACTTCTAACATGTCAAATAAATTTAGAAAACAAATCTAGGCAACTTGTGATCATAAGAAAACAAAGAACACAGAATTTCCGTTAATAGAAATAAATCTGAAATAAAATAAATATTAGATGAAAAATCTTAAACTTATTTTATTTCAGTTCATTTTTTCAAGGCAACATTTCTCTAAAGTTTAAAGGAGTAGTTCACTTTTTTAAAAAAAAAAAAACTTTTGCTGAGAATTTCACCCCCATGTCATCGAAGATATCCATGTCATTCTTTCTCCAGTCGAAAAAAAATTAAGGTTTTTGATGAAAACATTCCACAATTTATATAATCTCCATATAATGGACTTCAATGGGAACCAAACAGTTCAAGGTCCAAATGAGAGTTTCAGTGCAAACTGCAAACTGTTCAAAGGGCTTTAAACGATTCCAGACGATGAATAAGGGTCTTATCAAAATAAACCATCGCTCTTTAAAAAAAAAAAAAAAAAAAAAGTTTAAGTTTTATAAGCTCAAATGGTCGCCTTGCTCTGTTCTGTGATGCGCGTTTGTGACTCTCCTGTTCGAACTCATTCATCAAAATGAACAAATCTTTTTCAATTCGTTCATTTCGTTCGTTGAATGAAGCAAAAGACACGGAAAAAGATTCATTCAGAGTTCGAACAAGAGTCACAAACTTTTTTTTAAATGAGCGATCATTTCGCTTGATAAGACCCTTATTCATCGTCTGGAATCGTTTAAAGCCCTTTGAACAGTTTCCAGTTAGCACTGAAAGTGTCTTTTGGACCTTGAACCATTTGGTTACCAGTAAAGTCCATTATATGGAGAAAAATGCGGGAATGTTTTCATCAAAAACCTTAATTTCTTTTCGACTGAAGAAAGAATTACATGGATATCTTGGATGACATGGGGGTGAGTAAATTATCAGCAAAAAATTTTTTTATTTTTTTTTTAAGTGAACTACTCCTTTATGTTGGTGTACTAAAATTACTAAAACTGAAATAAATATAAAAGCTAATTAGAATTGTTTTATTTTTAGATTACTCTGCTCATTCTTTCAGTAACGTAATTTCACCCATTGGTGGAACTTTAGACACATTGTCCTTCAAGTTCAAACCATCATTAAAATCCACCATACAATGTCTGTGAATCAAAAATGTACTAATAAAAGGAAACACATCCAACCTGTCTTCAGAAACCACACAGAACACAATAAACTGAAACATTTGTCAAATGGAAACAATAATTCTGACAGTATAACTTGAGACAGCCTTACACAGAAGCATCTTGCGTTACCTTTGCTGAAGTCTTTGGGGTCCAGAGAGAGGCTGTATCCCGGCAGGGTCTCCAGCAGGAGTTTGTAACAGGCCTTCCAGCCCGGCTCAGGGATGGTGGGAGCCACACACTGCATGGCGGCGACGCGTTTGAAGAACGCAGATTTCCGGTGGAAGCCGATGAGCTCGTAGAGCTCCGACAGGACGCTGTAGCGCTGGATCTTCTCCTCTTCTGACAGCTGAACACAGACAGGATCATTCCTCATTGAGAAACTTGACTGACTCGTAGCGGTTTTACTGAACGTTGTTGTACATGCGCTCACCTGGCCGAGGTTGATGTAAACAGCGTTCTGCAGGAACTCGGACGCCTCCATGGCTCGCTTCTGAATGGCCAACACTCTGACGGCCTTAATACAGGCCTCCAGCTCAATCACTCCGGCACTTTTATACTGAAAGATAGACAACAACATTTTATGACTTATGAGCTGTCAACTTTAAAGCGTTCATTTAGTGTCCTAATTATTTTTTTTTTTTAAATAATCATAAAAAATTAATTAATGCAATTAATCATCACCCAGCCCACAAATACATTCCATTAGAGCAATTTAAGCTTAATAGAAAAAAGATACATTTATTTTAATAAAGAATTTATTTTGTATTTATTCAATAAAAACTAATTTAAAATATATTTATTATTAAATTATACATTTTACTAAATAAATAAATGTATATATAATATAACATAATTTAATATAAATATAATTTAATTATTAATTTGATTATAATAATAGTATTAAAATTGTGTTTTTGATTCAATAATAAATAAATAGTGATATTTTTTTTGCTCATTTAATATAAATGGCAAGATCATTCTGATATTTTAAATCACATTGCCATTACAATTTCAGATTTAAAAAAAAAAAAAAAAAAAAAAAAATCGCACTCTAAAACCATAAAGGCAGTAACTTGCAATATTGAGGTTCAACGATTAAAATATAAATGCAAAAAAAAAAATTGAGGGTGAAAAAAGGTTCTCGCGCATGTGCCTCTGTTCAGGAATTATTTAAAAAAAAAATTATTTAATAATTGAATTATTAAATCAGTTAATACACTATGAAACATGGTTTTGATTGATCGCACAACAGTTTTGCACAAATGGCCATATCATGCTGACATTTCAATCATGCTGAAATATAATTTCAGACTGTTAAAACTGCACTCTGAGACCATCCGGATAATAAATTGCAATACTGAAACTCAGACTACAAGACCAGGAGGGTCAGAGAAAGGCCATGCTGTAATGCCTCTTCAGGACGTGTCATCATATTTGAAACTCAAAGCTCAGCAGTGGTCAGCGGCACAAAGTGCTGTGTTCGAATGTGAATGTGTGAGGCTGCAGTGTCCCCTGCTGGCACACGACTGCATGAGCGGCTCCGTTCACAAGACTGGGGTCAAACACTTGACTTTACATGAGCCAGGAACAGTTTAAAATGCACCATACAAAGATATTTTAATAAATCTAGACCATCTCTAGCGGCTATTTGCTGTGGGACGCACATCAGCAGAGCCATTTTGGGTAAAACACCTGCATAAAACATTTGCCATCTCAGAGCGAGAGCTGATGAATAATGAAACGCAACTTTGAGTTTTTAATAAAACAATGTCCCACAAGAAAGCTGCGTATTTAAGTGATTTTACCACAGTTAAAGAGCGTTGTTAGGCACGGCATGGAGAAATGTGTGCTTAAAACTCCCTATGCGGTAAAATCACTATTACACAATTATAGTGTTACTTATTATATTGTCACTTATTATGGCCATATTTAATAAAAAATTACAGTTACATTATTAAATGATTTTGAAAAAACCATTTTACCATGGCTGATTTTGGTAACATTTGATAACAAGGTCCCATTAGTTAATGTTAACATAATCTAATAATTAACAGTACATTTGTGGCAGACAGTGTTTATTCATTTTTGCTACCATCAGTTAATAAAAAAATATATATATATAAAAATAAACTGTTAATTGTTAGCTCAGGCACACTAAATAATACTAACTAATTAAATACCTAATCAATATTTTGATTTGAACAATGTATCAGTAAATGTTGCAATATTGTTAGTTTATTTTAAATAATGTAGTTAATTAATGTTAACAAATGAACCCCAGTGATAAAATGTTACCCAGAGTTTAGAGCCAAAACTATGTTTATAAAGATATTTCTGCAAAGATAAATTAAAACGATGAAATTAAAGACATTTATAATATTATTAAAAAAATTCCAGACATATCCTCAAAGAATCCTGAAAAAAATAAATCCACATGATTTCCACAAAAATATAAGGCAGCAAAACTGTTTTCATCATTGATAATAATAGTCATAAACTGCTTCTTGAAAATCAAATCATTAGAATGAATTCTGAAGGATCATGTGAGTAATGATGTTTGACCACAGAAATAAATTACATTTTACAATATTTTCACATAGAAATCAGTTAATTAATTTAAATGGAAATAATATTTCACAATATTACTGTTTTTATTGCAGTTTTGATAAAAAAAAAAATGCAGGCTTTGTGAACATGGCTGCTGATCCTCCACATCAGAGAACATCGTCTCAGACAGAGCAAAACAGCTCTCACATGTAAGTTACCTTGCCGTAATAAGAGATGGCC
Source organism: Pimephales promelas (assembly GCF_988280905.1). NCBI lineage: Eukaryota > Metazoa > Chordata > Actinopteri > Cypriniformes > Leuciscidae > Pimephales > Pimephales promelas. Next base: position 3,359,452 of record NC_142786.1, on the reverse strand, counting down.
TCCTTGTACTTGTCGATGATGTCCTCCTGACTCAGGCAGTTCTTGGCTCGGCCGATTTCAGTGCTCGTGTCTGCGCTGATGCCATTGGTCGTCAGAGCACCTGGACAGGAAGACAAGAGAGACAACCAACGTTAACGCACCATGATAAATGAAAAGAGAGTTGAATCTGTTCTCTCCATGCTAATGCAATGCTTGCATTCATGCTCTCTTTTTTTCAAATGTTATAATAATACTAAAGATTTTATTTAGCATTTAACAGCCCTGAGATATGAGATGCTGCAAACAAGCCCATTTGTCTGATGCAAGGCCTGGAACTCGGCAAGCTATTTCTTGAATTAAATATAAAAAGTCATTAAGAAAACATGTTTAGAGGAATGAGAAAATAATTACACACTCAGGAGGTTTATTAAAAAAAGAGAGAGAGAGAGAACAAATTCACCCTGTTTACTTAATCCATATCCCTTATCGGGAACGATTCATCAGTGCATTATCTTTCATAACAGTTTAGTATACCTTAGGAATCTTTCATAAATAAAGTTCTGTATCTGTACTGTTGGTTTTACCTTCCAAACTCATTAAAGTAATGAGAAAACCATTTAAAATGTTTAATCTTTTGATTTTGCGATGCAAATTAAATCTGTTTGTGATCAAACAAACACTGACCTCTAGTGTCAGCAAAGAGCACATGTCGTAAAGTGTATTCGTGTGTATTACATCTATCAACTAAATCATGAGGTCAACACCATTAGTTACTCTTAATATATCATCAAAATCACAAACTTATTTGATCAGTAAGTGTCTGCACTGCAAATTTTGACTTGATAACTACTGCAAAAATTAGGCAAAGAAACATAAACATCCAATGATTGCAATAAAAGAGGTATAAATCCTCTCAGCTGGATTTAAAAGTAAAGATTCACATCCATGCACTGAAATCACTGCAGATATTTTCATTACCATCAGATCAGAAACACAAAACTCCACCAAAACACCAGCACACATGCACAAGCACAATCACAAGAGCACAAACGGGCAGGAATAACATCCTTATCTAGAGCTACACGTGTGCTTTACTGTACCTGGGTCAATGAGAACTTCTTGAGCGCCTGAAGACACAGACAGAGAGGGAGAGACAGAGAGAGAGAGAGAGAGAGCCTGGTTCACTCTTGGCACAAGCTGCAGTTCATGGTAAGCAGTGTTAGTACAGCACATATCAGGGCAGTAAATGGTCTGTTATGATCCTGACATTGTGAAAAAGCCGTCAGTTCAACGGCGGCGACATGCAGGATTGGGTGGTGGACTTTATAACAGCTGTTAACAGACATTAAGGAAGCATGCAAGCTTAAATATGATTCATTCTCTTAGTTTTGAATACGTTATCAAAGCCTTAAAAAAATGTCATTGGACACTTAAGCCACAACCAAATGGCATCTGTACAAATCAACAGCTTTTCTCTTCATTTTGAACGGCATCTATCACAAATGTGAAATGTCACTTATTTTTGTCAAATGTTTTACTTGGAAAATGTATATTTCTTTCAAATAAATGTCATTTGGTTTGACAGATTGTACGTTCACTTTAACTGTGGCTTGAGTGTGCAAATACAAGACATAAATCTGTAGAGCAAACCTCACCACAGTGGATTAATTAGCAAATGAAACGTGTGAATGAATGATACACCTGTTAATGACTTCAAATTTAAATATTATGTTATGGTGTTTTTAGGATTATGTACTGTTTATGTTAATACATGAAAATGAATGTGGAAATAAAGAAACTCAGAACGAAGGAAATTCGGGAGAGGAAATTCGGGAAAGAAAAAAAAATCAGGAAAAGAAAAATCAAGAAAAGAAAGGAAATTCGGGAAAGGAACTTCAAGAAAGGAAATTCAGGAAAGGAACTTCAGGAAAGGAAATTCAGGAAAGGAAATTCAGGAAAGGAAAGGAAATTCGGGAAAGGTACTTCAAGAAAGGAAATTCAGGAAAGGAACTTCAGGAGAGGAAAGGAAATTCGGGAAAGGAAATTTAGGAGAGGAAATTAGGCAAAAGAAATGTGGGAAAGGAAATTCAGGAGAGGATATTCAGGAAATTCAGGAAAGGAAATTAGGGAAAAGAAATGTGGGAAAGGAAATTCAGGAGAGGAAATTCAGGAAAGGAAAGGAAATTCGGGAAAGGAAATTAAATTCAGGAAATGAAATTCAGGAAAGGAAAGGAAATTCGGGAAAGGAAATTTGGGAAAGGGAAATTCAGGAAAGGAAATCCAGGAAAGGAAATGAAATCCAGGAAATCCAGGAAATCCAGGAAACCCAGGAAACCAGGAAAGGAAAGGAAAGGACAGCACAGCACATTTGTCTTGTGTTTTGCTCTAGAACACTCTCTCGCTCAAAGTCAAACTTTATCAAAGTCAAACTTTATTAAGATCCCTATTGGGCAATTTGGTTGCAGCACAGATATACAGACACAAACTGACACATACAGTACACATACAGTATTTAAAAACACAGAATAAAAAATAATAAATAAAAACCTCAATAAATACCTTTAAGAATTATTTAGAAGTCTAATTGCACTCGGAACAAAAGAGAATTTGTATCTATTGTTTTTAGTTTTTGGTAATCTGTAACGACGACCCGATGGCAGCATGGAGAACTCTGGATATAAGAAGTGTTCTCTGTCTGAAATCACAGAGTGGGCTCGACTCAAAACGTTTCTATTAAACACACCTGACAATCCTCTTTGCTCTTTACCTATGATCTTCCCACTGTTTTTGACTAATTTATTTAGTGAGTTTTTGTATTTGACAACAGACGCTCCTGTTCTAGACTCAGGTTTCCCTCACGGATGAGGATGAGCATTAATAATGACTGTCTCTGGTTTAGACTAAGCACTTCTGCTGCTTTCAGCGAAGAAAAGTGTGACTATTCACTCCAGATGATGTTTTATTAGAGACAAACATCAAACCAAGAGCAGTAAATAACATCTGAGACACACACGACACATCCAACCTCATTCACTTACAACCTTATCCACACACATCACATCATTCATGATGGATATAAAAACATATTGAGTTTCCATAGGAGGCCCTTGCTTTTCTTCCTTAAATACATGACTGTGCGAAGAAGAAAAGTTTTGCAAATCACACATCTATCATTATGAATGAATCAAAGCAAAGAAATGCAAAAGGTCTTCAATATTATCCTCCATAATTAAATATGACTCGAGAATCTCTCAAGCAACCAAAATGAAAATATGAAGAACAAAATCATGGATCATCTTGATATGTTTAGTTTAGTAGGATAAAAAGGGACGCTATAGATGTGTCTGACCGCACTGACCAGGTCTGTGTCTCTTCCCAGCGTCGGCAGCAGAGGAGACGCCAGGTTTACGGTCTCCGCTCTTCCCTGCAGTGCCTCCTGGGTAATGGAAGATGACAGACGCAGAACACAGTCCCTCCAAAGCAGCTGAGGAACAAAACAGAAACCATTTCACTGTTCTCATTCATCACTGGAGAGAGGTCTTTGGGAAAGCAAAGACTGAGAAGGTCACAGCTGCTGGAGAAAGCGATGAAAGTGCCTGGGTTTACTTTCTTAGCTGGGCATCATGAGTTTAAAGATTGGATATAACTTTGCTCAGGCAAGTGTACACGAGGTAATAGTTACATAATACAAGTAAAATACCTGTACTATTAGTCTTCTAAGAGCCAAGATGTTGTAATACAGGTTTCTCATGCCATTCTTACATTTAAGTAAATGGCCTCCTTTAGATATTTGAGACAGGGTTATTATAGTTAACTAAAATTATTTGAAAAAACATATATACAAATTTATATATAGTATATTAGTATTACCAGTATTACAGGAATTTCTTAGGTGATTTTTAACATGCATTAAACTTTTAGCATGCATTTTTAGGTGATTTTTAACATGCATTTAACATGTAATGCAAAATTTAAAGATATATGTATGTATATCTTTTTACCTATTAATATATGAACTATATAGTAATAGTAAAGAAATTACTAAAACTTTCTAAAATAAAAATAAAAACAGAACATATAAAAATTCAACCATTCAAAATACTAACATTTATCTAAAATAGGATTTTAATGATACTAAAATAATGATTTAGGGTGATTAAGGGTGTGTTTACACACTTGGTTCTTACTAAATGTAAAGAAAACATTACATTTAGTCCTTGTTCGCTTAGCGTTCACACTGTCATTTTTAACATTGAATCTAAATATACAAAAAAAACAAAAAAGCAAAAATATACAGCTTTTATGACGTATATTTTGTGGCATACTTTGCAACAGAACTTACCAAACATTAAAAACAGTGCTGTGTGTTGGGCTAAAGGGGCTTGTTGTACAGTATGTGCATATATATTATATTTTTTACCAGCTAAGAACTCACGAAAAGCTTAGAAAGTATGTAAAGGAGTCAAAACAGCACCAGGCACTCCCCTGTTACCGTTACACACAAACGAAGATCTGGACCATGGTTCTGATGCCTGAACCGAGCTGTGATGGGAAACGTAACGCCTATGACGCGAAGAGCATTCTGTCCTTTTTACGGTTATGACATCACATCCTGTTTTTGGTTTATTGGTCCATGTTGCGTACATATTTCAGATATATCATAAATCCCCCTTTGGGTTCACTTGTTTGGTGCGCACCAGGGTTCACACTCATTCAACTGAACCGCTTTAACAGAGCAATCGCCCTTTTCAATCATTCATCTTACCTCCCAGCCACAGGAAGTCATTGACAGAGCGCAGCAGCTCCACGGCCATGTGATAATGCACCAGGGCGTCCTGCAGCATCCCGGCCTGCAGACACAGATCTCCCACGTGCTTCCTCGTGCGCCCCTGACAGCGCTTCTTATAGTGCCTGAGGAAGAGCAGTCAGATAAACTCTCAGCGTTTACACACACGGCTCAGTTCTTCATCAACGCTCGCAGCCAAGTGCAGGTGACGTCAGCCATGTTTCATTCAAGATCTTTATTCAGCGGTGGATCGATGCCGCCTCATTTGGCTCGCCTTATACGGAGCACAAATATGCTGATGTGGTTTTGCATTAAGCTTTGTCTTCTGTCTTTGCCCAGGATTTACAGACAGAGAGGGAAGCTGGAGGTGGAGAGATGGATGCAGAGGGAAGGTGATGCAAAGGCAAAACACTGGGGATTTCAGCAACTTGAAGGAACTAAAAAATAAATCAAGGATTTATAAACATGAGGAGGTAAAACTGTGGTGGAGGGACCCCTGTAGATAGTGTGCAAGAGGGTCAAGTGTTATTCAAGAGAGAAGTAGACAGAAGAGAAACGCATTTTTTAAGACTTTCATAAATATTTAGTTTTACATATCGGGATGACGCATCAGTGACCATATAATAACATTATGATCAGCAACAGTCTGATTAAGCCAATGTTGGAATATTTTTATTTATTTATTTTTTTTCCCCGATTCAACCAGCATATGACTGATTACAAAACTGTTGACTAAATCTTTCAATATTTCAATACCAGGTTGGAACTCTAGTGGGAATGCAAGATTATTATTTTATTAATGATCAATTAGCCTAAACTTCACACAGCAAAACAGTTATAGACATTATTACTTATATGTAGGAGTATAATACAAGTTGCAATGCTTATTTACAATGCATTATATTATATTATATTATATTATATTATATTATATTATATTATATTATATTATATTATATTATATTATATTATATTATATTATATTATATTATATTATATTATATTATACAATGAATCCCTAATAATGATAAATCACATCTGAAGTTAGTATTAATGTAATATTCATTAGTATAAATAAAAATATATTTTATATAATATAATATATAAATATAATAATATAATAATTATAAATATAAATATATAATTATAAATATAATAATTTATAATAATTTATATAATATAATAAACATTTAAATATAATAATTATAATTATTATTAATATCATTGCTTTACATTACTTAAAATAATATTTATAAACACATTATGTATATTAAATTATATGATAGTATATTATCCAGAATGTCTATATCCATGAATCCCTAATATTGATTAAAAAATACATAAAATTATTAATTAAATATTTAGTATTATGCATTAAACACATTATGTATATTAAATTATATGATAGTATATTATCCAGAATGTCTATATCCATGAATCCCTAATATTGATTAAAAAATACATAAAATTATTAATTAAATATTTAGTATTATATGCATTAAACATACAAATATATTCAAAAATAATATTAATAATTAATAATAACATTAATATTATTCACTTAATTAAAATCATCTTTATAAAGAATCTATATGTATAATCTACATTTAACTGCAGATCAAGAACCTCCATCCTACGATGGAGCAAACACAAGTAAACTCGACTCGAAATGGATGCCATGTTAGAATTCATGCTGCGACCGTAGATGAGATGAGCACAAAGCTTTGCGTGCAATCACTCATGAATTACTGAATGACATCCATGAACTTCTGCCGTTAAGAGAGAGGTGGTATACTTGATCAAACACTTGACCCTGTCAGGCACCAGGACCCCGAGAATCTTGCCCATATTTCACCTTTAAACAATCGACTCAAAGATGAAAAATATTACACGCTGCTCAAAGCTCTTTTTTCCGTTCCTGCACATTTCCGTCACAAAAATGAGTTTGACCTTTCTACTCTAAACTGAGACTCAAGAGAATCGAGGTCCAAGCAGTGTGTCACTGAAGGGAAGAGGAAGAGGAGGATCAGGTAAGAATGAACTAAAGCAGGAGAACGAACTACCGGCTCACCTTTTCACACCCCATAATAAACTCACAGGACAGTATGAAAGAAAAGAAGAAAGACAAATAAAACAAGGCAAAACAAGAGAAGGGTAGAAAAAAAAAACAACCATGAAAAAAAAAAGGCAAAACTCATGAAACAGGAGAGAAGATCATGCACGGTTGACATACAGGCAAAACCATCATATTGTGGGACTTGGGGGAATAGTATTTAGCATTGTGAAATTCAGTCTAAATTTAGGATGATTTACACACCAAAGTTTTTTTTTGTTATTTTTTTATCTCTTCATTCCAAAAACGGCAAGTATAAACAACATTAATGGCGATTAGAGATCCTTCAATAAGTTATTTTCGTTGTTTTGGATACTAATTGATAAACGGACGATGTTACATTTTTTTTACTATTTTGTCTAAATAAGTTTAACAGGAATTTGAAGGATCAGCAGGCGGTTCCTTGGTTATAAATAAAAGCTTATAAAAGCTAATAATTAATTATTATAAAAATGTCAAAATCAATTCAAAATAAAACACTTAACACAATGTTTAAATATAAAAAAATAAATGTGTGTGAGAGTGTGTGATTATTTTTAAATATATTAAATATATAAAACCATCAACAGAGAACTGTGAATATGTATATGAGTTCATAAATTATTACAATATTAACTTAAAATACTTTGCGGTATACATTTTAGGCCAAATGGGTTCAGCTGACAAAAAGGTTTGGGAAACCATAGTCAAAATAATTATGATAAATAACCAGTTAATATAAATACTACAAATAAATGAAGGCATCATAACAATATAATGTACGGTCCTAAAAATGTGTGTATATATATATATATATATATAACTGATATGGTTCTTTTACAGTATACGGTCCATCTCTAATAATCTAATAGTGATGCTTGCATTCGAGAAATAATACATGATTTGAGGTAATTAATAAAGTAATTGAAGTTTCGTCAGCCACCCACAATATGGTTTGACTATTATGTTGGTCATCAACAATAAAAAAAAAAATTAATTTCTCGGCAGTTTATCATTTGAACTGAACTTCTCAGTAATTTATCAATTGAATGTACATTCCCAGAACCCAAACTCACCTGCTGTCTGTGTCCAACCCCACAAAGTCCTTCTTCTCGAACGGCACACACAGCAGTGTTATCTTATCGCCGGATTTATCGGTTGCCCTGTCCAGCCTTTTGGACTCCAGGACGATAAATATGGACTCGATGAAATCCTCCACCCTCTTCTCCACATCCGGACAGTCATCATAGCTGGGGTAGAAGGCCACATCCGTGCGCTGCTGTTCCGCCAGCTCCCCCTGCAGCCCGAACACCAGCAGCCGCGAGTCGTACAGCGTGGAGCCGAACACCTCCTTCTGCCCGTGGAAACGGTCTGACGTCTGGGGCCACTCTTTGGCCGCGGTGCAGCTGGTGACAGAGATGAGACCCACCACTTTGCGGTGGGTCTGAAAGTCGCCCCATTCGTTGTTCTCAGGGGGGTAATGGTGCCGGTATCGGATGAAAAGGACGCGCTGGGAGTCTCGAATGCTGACCTGACTCACGCTGACGATCCGCTTGTAGATGCGGAAGAACTGGTCCTCTGGGACGATCCCCACGGGCTGGACCACCACCAGAACTGTCTGATGGTCCTCAGCACACTGCATGTAGTCTGGGACACTCATGTCTGCATACAGGGAATCTAGAGAAGGAAAACAATCCACAAAACCATATTCTTTTACTACCGCAAGTTTCAAAAGACTTCTAAAATATCTAGTCTTCTGCAGGTCTATATATATATATATATATATATATATATGTACATATATACTGCCGTTCAAAAGTTTGGGATCTGAAAGATTTTTTATGTTTTCAAAATAAATATTTTCTGCTCACCAGGGATGCATTTATTTAACAAATAATAGAAAAACTGCAATATTGTGAAATATTATTACAATAAAAAAAATATGTTTTATATTTGAATATATTTATTTAAAAAAAAAAATCAAATTTATTCCTGTGATGCAAAGCTGAATTTCCAGCATCATTACTCCAGTCTCACGTGATCCTTCAGAAATCACTCTAATATGATGATTCGATACTAAAGAAACATTATTTATTATTATCAATATTGAAAACAGTTACAAAAAAACTGTTTTTTTTTGTAGTGTACAAAAAAATGCAGGATTCTTTGATGAATAGAGAGTTCAAAAGAACAACATTTATCGGAAATAAAAAGCTTTTGTAACATTATACACTCCCGTTAAAATAAATGAAAGAAATTAATAATGTTATTTAGCAAAAGTGACAGTAACGAAAATTAATCAAATAAATGCAACCTTGGTAAGCATAAGAGAGCATTTTCTAAAACATTAAAAAACTTAATGATCCCAAACATTTGAACGGCAGTGTATGTGTGTGTGTGTGTGTGTGTGTATAATATATAGTATACACACACACACCTATATGTAGCTATATTAAATAATAATAATAATAATACTCTGATTTTAACTGAAAACTCTCCAATAAAAACTACATCTGTAAAAGTAACTAAAGCCAGGAGATGAGCATAATAGCTTAGTGGAATGACTGACAGTTCACAAACTCTAATTATTCATCAATTTTCCTCACTTGAAATTAACTGAAACGAATTACCTCCAGGTTCACATTTGACAGAAATTACTGTGTAATCTTCATTTAAAACACTTGACACAACTAAGGACCTACTGAAGTAAGTTGAGTACATATAGCCTACATGAAAACATTATTGTCAAAATATGAAAGATATAAACAGCCAGCAGGACAAACAGCAAAATGTTTCAGTCTCGAATTAAACCTTATTGAGTTCCTAATTGAATTCAATTTGTTTTATGAAACAATCATAGGTTGTTATTCATTCAAAACGATATATTTTGCAACATATTTGTTTATTTTTGTGTTTTCAAAGGCGTGTTTGAATGAAACCTCTTCAAATTCACCAGCAGATATCAATGTGACAACAGCGCAATACAGTAGGCTATAAACCCCAAAATATAAGTGTAAGATTTGTTCCAAAATAATGCCGACAGAATAATCATACGAGTTTAAAATACGTGTGTGTAAACGCTTGTTTTTACTCACAAACGCTCTTCCTGTCAACACTGCTGCTGCTTCTTCTGCGACTGTCTTGTCTGTGAGAGAGGCGTGTGACTCATACTCGTGTATATAAGCGCCCCCTGTTGGATGAGCTCCAACATTCATTCATATAATATAATATAATATAATATAATATAATATAATATAATATAATATAATATAATATAATATAATATAATATAATATAATATAATATAATATAATATGTTTACGTATAAATACGTATAAATACGTAAAAAGGCAGTTTTGCAGAAATGTTCTTAAATATAAATATAAAAAACGAGGGAAAGATCTATGGACTTGCAAATATTTTATTTTATTATCCTAGTGTATTAATATAATAAATATAAACATCATTTCTGTAAATTTAGAGTAAAATTGTGAACCTCTCTTTCACATAATTACATTTTGGAAACATGGGATGATCAACCGTTGAGAGTCCGCTCCACTCAGAGGCTGCTCACGCGTCAGACCTTTCCGCTCGCCTGCAGGCGTTCTTGCTCTGCGCCTGTCATATGATCAGCTTCCCGTTTGTTTGTGTTCATGCAGCAAGCTAACCGCTTCCCACTATGAAACCTCCTCATCTGTATCCAAACTAAACATTTAATCCACACCGACCCCACCTCAATCACTCAAACAGATCCTAGGAAGTCAACATAGACAGATCAAAGGGATTTAAAGCTTAAAATATAGATTTATAATGTCGATGGAGTACGAAGAGCAGCTAGCCGGAAGCCTGGTGGACTCTTTCCCCAAAGATTTCGGCTACGGCGTGGAAAACATGGACATGATGCAGGAGAACATGGAAAATTCTCCCTCTGCAGACAATAAACCCAGAATCCTGCTGATGGGACTGAGGAGAAGCGGGAAGTCCTCCATCCAGAAGGTCAGATCCCATATGGACACAGCACTGCACTAACTAAAAAAGTACTATGGTAATGCCCTGGTTTTGGACAATAACACGATGACAATACCATGGTGTTCTTTGAAGTACATTACAATATAAAATTTATATAATTTCTTACAAAAACGTACGTTAACGTATTGTGGCAGTTCCAGTTTCCACATCAGATGGTAACGTTAATACTTTTGTACTTTGATGAGAATACCATGGTAAAGGTTCATAGTGCCTTATTTCTAAACTTACCATGGTATTCTTGGAAGTTACTTGGAGTACAACGGTATATTTCAATATCAATAATATTACCATAATCATCCATGTACCCTTTTACCCTCCTCACTGTACTTGATTATAAGGCCAGTATGTTTTTTTATGTCAGCATTACGTGTAAGTAAGTTTGTGAGAGCTATTTTTGTTCAATTTTGAAGTATTTGTTATTTATTATTATTAATAATAATTTAGTTATTTATTATTTATATATTTATTTTTCTAATACAGAAGAGACATTATTTCTATCATTATTTTTGAAACCTGTCATAATAAAACATGTTGGGTAACCTCTGAGAAGCCTATCTAAATTTGTGTCATGTAATATAACAATTTTCTATCCATACAGAAGAGGCATAGCCTTCACTTAAAAAAAAAAAAAAAAAAAAAACTTTTGCTGATATTTATTTACTCACCCCCATGTCATCCAAGATATTCATGTCTTTCTTTCTTCAGTTGAAAAGAAATGAAGGTTTTTGATGAAAACATTCCAGGATTTTTCATATAATGGACTTCAATGGGAACCAAATGGTTCAAGGTCCAAAAGACACTTTCAGTACAAACTGCAAACTGTTCAAAGGGCTTTAAATGATTCCAGACTATGAATAAATGCTTTGCAAATGTTGTATGTAAAACTATGCTTGCAAAATAATATTTCCTTTTATTATTAAGTAACATTTAATACTGCTTAAAATCTCTTGCCTCTGAAACGCATTTTCTGTGTTAGGAGGAACGAGCATTTTTGTCATTTGTGTATATTTAAGATGGTTTCATCATTTCTGTGTGAAATATTGACAATATCAGAATCAGATTTGTTTTTTAACCAATATGTCCATATTGAGCTATGGCTTGATGTTTTGAATCTCAGGTGGTGTTTCATAAGATGTCTCCAAATGAGACGCTGTTCCTGGAGAGCACTAACAAGATCTACAAGGACGACATCTCGGGCAGTTCCTTCGTGAACTTTCACATATGGGACTTTCCAGGGCAGGTGGACTTTTTCGACCCGACCTTCGATTATGAGATGATTTTCAGGGGCACCGGCGCGCTGATCTTCGTCATCGATGCTCAGGTAACCCGACACCAGCAAAATATGAGATTGTCATTCAAGCTGCTTGCTTTAATTTTTCCTTGTTCAATTCCTGGCTGTCATTAACATGATGTATGGATGTGTTTCTACTCTCTCTGTAGGATGACTATGTTGAAGCATTAGGGCGGCTACATCTCACTGTGTCGCGGGCATTCAGGGTGAACCCGGAGATCAATTTTGAGGTGTTTATACATAAGGTGGACGGGTTATCAGACGATCATAAGATAGAGACGCAGAGAGACATTCATCAGAGAGCTAATGATGATCTAGCTGACGCCAGTCTGGAAAAGCTTCACCTCAGGTTGGTTGTCCTGATGTACTGATCAAATCAGCCTTGATACAGTCTAATGACAGATACCGAGTGTTTGATAGGATTATGTTGTGCTTTTAGACAGGCTACTGAGATATCCCATCAAGTAATGCATCAGAGATTGTGTAATTAATAGTGTTGATTTTGTTAAATAATGGTAACACTTTATTTGACAGTGTTATTGTTGTAGTTACTATAGTAATAACTATAAATTATGCATAATTGCATGCAATAAACCAAATCAAACTCTGATCCTAATCCTATAGTAAGTACATGTAGTTTAGTAATAATGCTTAGTACTTAAATGCATAAGTACAGTGTAGAAAGGCACCTTAAAATAAAGTGCAACCCTTAAAATTTGTTTTTGCGAATTAAAATAAATCTTAGATAAAAAGAAAAAACTGTAATAGTGTACAAAAAAATTCTCAAATATCACGATTATAGCATGATTCTGGATAAAATGAAAATCACATTTGTTTTTTGTTTAAAATAGAGATCATGATTCTGAACCGATTCTGTGTTATTTTTCAGTTTCTGACTAAATTATATTTGCTGCAGTCTATTTAAAAATATTGAATTAATTTGAATAATAAAAAAATAAAAACTTGGATTCAATGATGAATCAGCATTTTTGAACGAATCTCTCGAAGGATCGATTCAATGACAAATTATTTTTTTATTAGTCACTTGTTGCCACCTAGTAAGTGTGTAATTCATACGATCTTTATTTGAAGTGTCACGTCACTTTATGTTCATCTTTATACTTTTAAGTGTTTTTTAAAACCATAAATTCAATATAATATTTACTCTCACTGTTAAGCAAATTGCTTAAATTCATCCCCTTTTTGAACCTCAATTCCTGACATTCTGAATGTCATTTTTGCATTATGAATTAATATGTTAGCGATATTTCTCTTTGTTTGTTTTCAGTTTCTATCTGACCAGCATCTATGATCACTCCATATTTGAGGCCTTCAGTAAAGTGGTCCAGAAACTCATCCCTCAACTTCCCACGCTGGAAAACCTCCTCAACATATTCATCTCTGTATGTACACAGCTGCTTTCCTCATAATGAATGCTTCCAGTATAGTCTAGATAAAACGTCTCTGCTCTAAATGCTTTTATTGGTGTTTATCGATGCACATAAGAGACGCATAACAGAAGTGATAAGTGTATATTTGTAAATGTGTCATTCCCTCTCAGAATTCTGGGATTGAGAAAGCGTTCCTGTTCGACGTGGTCAGTAAGATCTACATCGCCACGGACAGCTCTCCGGTGGACATGCAGTCGTACGAGCTCTGCTGTGACATGATCGATGTCGTCATTGACGTCTCGTGTATTTATGGGTGAGAATCTGTGAACGTTACACCGCATTAAACGGATAAATATGTCCATCCTGAAGACCGTGAGATGTATTTGTCTTCACTACACTGCAATGATCTATAAAAATACACACAAGCATTCAAAAGTTTTGGGACGGTATGATGTTTTTAATGTTTAAGAAAAGTGTAAGATATAAGATGATTGTAATATATTGTATCCTTTTGTTTTGTCCATTTGTTGATTGTATAGTCTAAAAGACGACGGTAACGGTAACGCTTATGATAAAGAGTCTCTGGCCATTATAAAGTTGAACAACACCACAGTGCTTTACCTGAAGGAGGTCACCAAGTTCCTGGCTCTGGTCTGCATCCTGAGAGAGGAGAGCTTTGAGAGGAAAGGTACAGACCCGACCGCTCATTCGAGAGCATCAGACTTGTGTGAAGTTAAAGAGTCTTTCAGACTGCGGGTCATTTATTTGATTGACTTTACTTTACTTTCACGTCCTAAATAAAGCAGGTAATGGACAAAAAAATGAGACCTTGCGTTCGCTCGTGAAATGTTTTCGTTCCTGTGAGAAACTTTGCGATCGTTATTGAGTTCTTTGCGAAGAGGGGGGGGGGTGCAAATATTTCTGCAGTGGAACACAAAAGTTTTGCAAGCGAACGTAAAGTTTTTTAGAGGAACACAAAAGTTTTCTCATGGGAAAGCAGATGTTTTGCGAGCGAAGACATTTTTTTTGGCGGGGGGGGGAGTTTGGTGGGTGCAAAAGTTTTGCGATTGATTGTAAAGTCTCTTGAGGAACGAAAAAGTTTTGCAAGCGAAAGCAAAGTTTCTCAGAGAAACGTGATTGTTTTGCGAGTAAACGTAACATTTTTTGGGGGAACGCAAAAGTTTTCTCAGGGGAACGCAAATGTTTTGCGAACGAACGTAAAGTCTCTGAGAGAAACGTGAATGTTTTCCGGTTAACCGGAAAGTTTCTTGGGGGAACAAATTTTTCTCATGGGAAAGCAGATGTTTTGCAAGCTAACAAATTTTTTGGGGGGTAACGCAAAAGTTTTGAGATTAAATGTAAAGTCTTTTGGCGAATACAAATGTTTTGCAAGCGAAAGCAAACTTTCTTACAGGAACGCAAAATTTTGCAAACAAACGTGAAGTTTCTTGGGGAACGCAAATGTTTTTCAAGAGAAAGCAAAGTTTCTCAGTGCCACGTGATTGTTTTGCGAGTAAACGTAATGTTTCTTGGGCGAACTCAAAAGTTTTCTCGGGGGAACGCAAAAGTTTTGCGAGCTAACGTAAAATATCTTGGGAATGCAAAAGTTTTGCGAACGAAAGCAAAGTTTCTGAGAGATGCGTAAATGTTTTGTGAATAAACTTAAAGTTTCTTGGAGGAACACAAAAGTTTTCTCAAGGGAAAGCAGATGTTTTGCGAGCGAACAAAAATGTTTTGGGGGAACGCAAATGTTTTGCAAGCGAAAGGAAACTTTCTCATAGGAACGTGATTGTTTTGCGAGTAAACGTAAAGTTTTTGGGGGGAATGCAAAAGTTTTCTCAGGGGAACGCATATGCTTTGCGAGCAAACAGAAATGTTTTGCCTGCATACGTAATGTTTCTTGGGTGAACGCAAACATTTTTTCGGGGGAACGCAAAAGTTTTGCGAACGAAAGCAAAGTTTCTTAGAGAAATGTGAATGTTTTGCGAATAAACTTAAAGTTTCTTGGGGGAACGCAAAAGTTTTCTCATGGGAAAGCAGAGGTTTTGCGAGCAAACAAAAATGTTTTGGGGGAACGCAAATGTTTTGCGATTGAACCTAAAGTCTCTTGGGGAACGCAAAAGTTTTGCAAGCGAAAGCAAACTTTCTCATAGGGACGTGATTGTTTTGTGAGTAAATGTAAAGTTTTTGGGGGGAATGCAAAAGTTTGCTCAGGGGAACGCAGATGTTTTGCAAGTAAACGTAAAATGTCTTGGGTGAACACAGAAGTTTTTTGGGTAACGCAGAAGTTTTGCAAACGAAAGCAAAGTTTCTTACATTGTTTCTTACATAAAGATGTCTCTGCATATTAAATTCTGTAGTGTGTTAATATGCGATACATATCTCATGCCTCTGTCTTCCGCAGGTTTGATAGACTACAACTTCCACTGCTTTCGAAAGGCCATCCACGAGGTATTCGAGGTGAGCAGCTCCACCCAGAGGACGGGAGTGGCGGTGCAGTCCAGCCCCCCCAGCAGCAGCGGTAACGGCCTGTCCCGGCTCAAATCAGCAGCGCTCAACGGTACACCTAGGAGCCTGGTTTAACCTAGGACACACGGACCTCTGAGAACACAGGCCTTCACACTAGTGCGCTGAACATGCGCTAAGGTACACGTGAGATTACTGGAGCGTTTCTCTAGCTATACCTGCAGTTCCAGGACCTGAGAGACACAACAGGACACTCATAAAGGAGAGACTACATTGCTGCTTTTTATGATATTTTGGTGTGTGTGTGAGAGAGAGAGAAAGAGAGAGAGAATGTGTGCAAACACAACATTAGCTGTTGTAATAGAAGGGAAATGGAAAACTTTAGTTTAGCCAACAGAATGAGACGCAATGAAATGGTGTTACACTGAGCAAATCTAGACTCAAAACTAGTGAGCTGCCTATAATTTTTTAAATCCTTATGTGTTTAAGGTGGCTAAAAGTGCTGTCTAGGTGTGGCAATCCACTTTTCAGTGGTTTGCGTGTGAATCTCAAACATGTTCAAGTGATATTTCACCAAAAAATCTAAATGAGAAAATTGCTTATGTAAAATTTAGCCGGTTTGTAGCTGCATTAAAATGTTTACATTGTTTTTAACGAATAACACATTTTACCCAAATTCTCATAATTGCTGAAAGGTAACTTTTTTTTGTAATTCTCAGTTTTTCATTACTTTAATGCAGTATTTTTATTATAATAAATACTGTATTATATAAATCAGTATAAATGTTGTACGATACATTTATTTGCCATTCAAAATAATATATTTTTCACATTTTTAATGAGAATATAGTTGTTTTTTACAGTATTAAGAATTTGGTTAAAATGGTGCTTTCATCAAAATATTGTCACAATGTAACGACTAGATTAGAAATAGGCTTCATTTTCTTTAAGCAATATCTTTCCTATTTCATTCTTTTGATTTGGGGTGAAAAATGACCTGGACATGTTAGATTCACCCATGAAACAGATCTGTTAATGCAGTTTCACTCCCTTTTGTAGCAAAATTCCCAGACCTTTAAGATTGCGGTTGTTAATATTGGCCAGTCCTGTGATTGTGTTGGCTGTCGCTGTTATTTACTCCTGACCTACACAAAGGGAAAGACGTTTTCGAACGTCATCATGTTTCTGTGAACCTACAGCAAAATGAATCACATACAGAGACTTGTATAAGCATCTGCCCAGACCAACAGGAAGAGTGTGTTTTGCCATTAAACGGTTTTTCCACAGTTGTGATATACTGAGAGATATGTGGGGAATAATAATGCTCAAGTTTGTTGAATATGAGATAAAGGTATTATGTTTTCAAATGACAAGTCCCAGGGTCCAAAATAACCCTTTTTTACATGATTCATTGTTTTAGTCATGTTCAAAAATTCCCCTTTCTTGAATTGATATAATGTGGGCTGTGTGTGTCTATGTAAATGTGTACAAGAAACTCACTGCTGAATGTGATTGTAGAATGAGTGTATGTTATTTTTTTTTCTAATAAAGTGTAAAAGAATAAGATATTAATTTTGTGATTGAATTATAAAGATTATTACTTGTAAAATATCAGGAAAATGATATTTGTTTACTTATGGTATATTTTGTCTCAGAGCACGCTGATAAATTAAAGCTATATTCATTTGAGCCCTGGTCTGAGTCGTGTGTGTGTGGGTGTGTGTCACCTCTAGATGTCGCTGTCCGTTGAATTCAACGAATTGAAACGAATAAGTGAAACTAATTTGAATATAATTCTGAGGGAAAACAACAGTAGATAATGAATTTAGAGGCAATACTGTTTGTTTTTAATACATTAATTTAATTTTTGTTAATGTAGAACTAAACTTTTGTGAACTCGTTAACAAAATGTATTGTCCATGAGTAAAATGTCTAAGTGGCGAGTGTGTGGGGTTTTCCGTAAAGTTATTACATTTCAGAAAGACATTCCATGTTGCCATGTTGGACAGGCTGAAGAATCAACTTAAAGCTGTTGAAGGTTTAAATATCGTGGTGTGTGTCAGATGTGGGAGGGCTGAGGGTGGAAATGTCTCGCCCAGTGGGAGGATCAGTTGTGTGTGTGTGTGTGTGTTTCATGGGAAAAACTGCAGTAACACCACTGTGTGTCTCACAGACAGACTTAATAGGCTGTGCACAGGGACAGATCAGCTGGACACTTCAATACCACGGTAAGATGTCAAATAATTACGGTAGACACTATTAATTAAAAAAAACAGAATTATTCAGTTTTATAAGCTGAATAATAATAATATTGTCTTTTCATAACGTCTTCTGTTCAGCAACTCTTTTTGCTGTTTTCCTGATTTATCCGTTTCTATGGAAACTCGGGTGTGATTTGTGTATTTAATTAGTCCCAGGAACCCGTGTGTGTTTATATTTTATTAATTTCTATTCTTAATAGTTTGTATTATTTATTAGTTGATGATAATCATTTTAAGTTCAGTATATTTTGTTATGTTACTGTTTGTTGTATTAGTATGTAGTAAACATTTTAAATCATATAAAAAAAAATAGAATTACTATTAATTTCATTAATGATTTGTTTAATATTAGAGAGGGGGAGCAGTTGTCGCTGTTGTCGTGCTGTTCAGTTCAGCTGTGGTACAGTCATTTGGAATAGACTCAAAGTAGTACAGTTTACAATTTTTATAAAACAATGACAGTTTCGTGTGTGTGTGTGTGTGTGTGTGTGTGTGTGTGTGGCACCCCAGGGGTTCGGCGACAAAGGCCGCTTGAAAAGTGAGTTATTTTTGTCCAGAATGCAGGCAGTTCTCTCTCACACACACACACACACACACACATACATACACACAGTGTAAATCCATGTGTTTCTGTTTCTCACCAGTACTAAGATGGAATTGGCCCACTCCTCTCTATTCCCTAGTGTCTTTTGTCTTTTACAGATTTCCTTTTAAGTAGGCTACTTATAAAAAGCACTGTGGTAATGGCATGTTGTATTTATATACATGATACTAAATGATTTTACCAAGGTACTTCTATACCCATAAAATGCTTTTTAAACATTCATGAATCAATGAAGCTGCTTTAAAACAATAGAGATTCCTCTGAGGGATGGCAGAAATATTTCGCAGATTGTAGTCACTGTCTGGAGTTGGATGAGGGGAATTGTGGTGCTCATTCCTGGTGCACATAAATTTAAGGGATGAAGTTTTGTGGACACTCGCTGTTGCTGAGTAAGATAGATGGAGCGCGAGTTTTAAGATTTCTATACTGTCTCTGATGAATAGAAAAGCGCTTCCACCACATAAATTCCACCATAAATTAATCACACTATCATGCAGATGAATGATAAAAGAACTACCCAAAAACTCAAAGAATGGACTCTACATTAGGTCCTTATGAAGTCTTTTTGAAGGTTGGGATTTCTTAGGACCAACTTTAAGGCATGCATAAGCTAAAAACACCACTAAAGTGAAAAAAATTTTATATATAAAAATCGAACTCAAAATATTATCAAAAATTAAAATAGTATTTTTATGATACTGGTCGTTTGATAATGACGTTTATTGTAGTTATGCTATTAGCCCATGAATAAAAATCAGACAAATATGTTGTTATTGCAATACAATATTTCAATGTAATTTTAATTTAATTTAATGTAGCATACTACACTCAAGGAAATTGGGTCAATTTTAATTTCACATTGACTTAATGCACCTTTTTCTTTTGCAATCCCAGACAGATAAAAATGTAACATGATATTTAATTTAATAGACATTAACATAATTAAGACAATACATGCGAAAGACATTTTGGCTGCACAATCAAGTGCATAAAGTTTTGTCCACCAATAGAATCGCTTTGGTGTCTAAGTGTAAATTGTCTATTTTTAATGGCACAGTTTTTTTAATAGTTAATCTATCACCAATTTGAGTCCAGAGGTGCATTACCAAAAGACACACATTAAGTATGTACTATGGGACCAAGTGCATGCATTCGACATTTGTTTGCTTGTGTAGAATATCTGACCTTATACTGCTACATACTGAAACACGAACTTTGACCTCTCTTTAAAAAGCCGCCTCATTTATTTTCATTGTAATGGCAGGCGTGGATGGAACATGGCATTATGGGAAGGCGCCAGTATAGGTAAGCGTGATGCTTGTTTATAGAGCAGGGTAAATATGGCTTGTAAAAGAGTAATTAAGACTAACTTCTGCATTCATTCTCTATCCGCAAGCTAACTGTGGTGTCTGTCCACACATCGCTTTTTCCACCATCTAAGTGTATGATGTCAACCAGCAATTTCCAAACATACAGCGAATTTGGCACCAATCTTTATATTTCCACTCACATCCAGCAAGCACGTCGTTATAAGGTCTGATCGGATGGGTGTATGTGGAGGTGGGGGGGCTGTGACCACATAATATTTTTAGTTGGCCCAAAAACTGGAATGCTGTGCGTAATCTTTCTCCGTGAGTAAATGGCAGAAATGTTGGTCTTCTAAGAACGCCGTCTGGTTTTTCTCAGCCCTGAAGAGTGGAATGTGCCATTTTTAGGAAGAAAAATGCCTTTGTTTGCCCTTTTGGTAACCATGACATTCTTTCCAACCATGGCCCTGACCACAGTGGCATTCCCACAGGGTGGTACAGGACAGAGACAATAGCTGGACACATGCCAGTGAAGAACACTAGGCTTACAGACAAATGAGACAGCTTTTAAATGGGTCGTGACATGAGACATCATATTTGCCTTGATCTTTTGACACATACGAGGTCTTTAAACCATTAAAACATCCCACAAGTTTCATAGCGTAAAGGAAGAACTCCAGTGCAAAATGAACCTTTGGTCTATTAACACATTGGTACCTAGTCGATTTGTTTTCATGATAATCGAATGTAAAGAGTTTTATCTCTAAAAACTGTTTAGCATATAATGCTAGTATATGGGGGCATATAATAAGTACAAAGAAATCGCTAGTTAATACCACTAACAAGGCTCAAAATAGCCCCACACTAACACAGTAATATCATGAGGGTCCCTACATGCAAAATGAAGCATTGAGAACTTTGTACGTGACCGTTTAATAAGAAGATCTTTTATAAAGACAGTCCACTTCGTGGATACAGACAGGAGACATCTTTGGAAAACAGACTCGATAAGTCGAACAACGAACGCCGTTCATACAGTTCAGCTCACTTGGCACGTCATTCGTGGTTCAACTTATCAAGACTGTTTAGGGACCCTCATTATGTTACCGTGTTAGTGTTGGGCTATTTTGAGCCTTGTTAGCCCGTTTTTAGAGATAAAACTCTTTATATTCGATTTTCATGAAAACAAATCTCAGAGAACGGTCGACTAGGTACCGATGTTTTAATAGATCAAAGGTTAATTTTGCGCCAGAGTTGTCCTTTAAAACGTCCTTCCCGTTATAAACAAAGCTCTTATTTAAGCAAGCTCCAAAAATAGAGTCTGCTTTCTAGTCGCTCTCGCTATTTTGAAGTCATGCACCGATTGGTCTAATTATGGTCAAGTGGAACACACCTATTGTGGAATCTGTGACGTGACACAGACCTTTTCTGTAAATTACGGTTTTCTATGGATAAACGTTTTTAAAACACTCACTCGTGTTCAATAGCGAGTGGGCATTGATACTGTCATCTATGCTGTGACATTAGCCAATCATCACAGTGGCTGTTTACTGACAGCAGGTCTTAAAGGAGCCGCTGATCATTTCAGACACGGGTTAGAATGAAGGTAGAAAATAGTTGTTTTTTCGCGTAAATATTTGTTATATGTGTGTGCAAAAAAAACTTTATTAACATTATATTTGAACCTCAAGGAACATTTTTTTAAAAATCCATGTCATGACCCCTTTTGTTACATTAATTTTGTTGTTGTTTAATTCATCTTAAATATTTTAAGTAAATGTATTTACTGAACGTAAAATGTTAGGTTGGCTTGATTTAAATTTTGTAATAATTCTTAAATTATTAATTCATATTGTATCTTCTTCTGTAAAAAAAAATCAGAATAGTTCTGTTAATTATTTTTGTTTATTTGTCATGAAAGTGTTTAAAACAATCTGATGTCATGTGAGAAGTTTAATGTTAGAAATACTTTCCCATCCTACACTCACTGCCACGATTCTAGGGTGTTCTGAGGGGTTGCCAGGGTGTTGCTAAGGTATTGGGTGGTAGCTATACCCAAAGTTATTTTGTTAGATACTATTAGTATTCATTAATTTTTTAATTATTATTTTTTTTAGTTTAAGTTTTAGTGATTTAATCATTTTTTTGTATTACTATTTTTTTAGTTTTAGCATTTTTCAGTTTAAACTAATTTTATTTCAGTTAGTTGCCAAGGCAATATCTCTAATCCTCATTTAAGTTTTCTTAACTTTAATCTCATTTTTATCATTTAGTTTTAGATAACAACCTACAATTGAGATGGTGTTTAGGTGTTTAGTTGTTATCATGTTGCTATGCCAGGGCTAATGTAATCTGAGTGGTTGCCAGGGTGTTGCTATGGTGTTGCTATGTTGACTAAGTGGCTGTTTTTGATTAAATATTGCTATGCATATTGCATATGATGATTCCTTTGAATATTTTGTGGTTGTTGAAGAATGTGCGAAATCATTCGTTTTAAGGTCAAAAACCTGTTGAATTATAAGTCCATTATATTCAGCATATAGTTGTTTTACCAATCAAATGTAGTGATTCTGGACCAGGTTTATTGTCTCAGTGTAGATAGAAGAGAAAATTTTGTGAGGGAATGCCTAAAGACTGGATAAGGAAAGCAATGTAATCCCTTCTTCTCACATAATAAAACCTGCTGGCATATAGATATGTTTAATAAGCATCAAATGATGACTGTGCTGTTTGCTAAACATCTGAAGCTGGCTCTAACATGTCCCGTGGCAGGAAGACACATTGTTCATACGAATAAACAGCCCTCCCAAGATCTCAACCAAGATATTAGATTCAGAACTAAACATCTTTTTCATAACCCAAATTGGTATTTATTCTTCAGACTGGAATTTGCACTTTAAGTTTTGCTTTGCTTCATTTCACAGAATTCTTCGTTTTGCATGTCTCGTGTTATTCATTCAGAATGTTTCTCAATTTCTCAAAGTCTGACTCAAAGTCGGCTGCAACATTTGTAAAAATAAATACTGTAACTATACTAACTATATATATGGAACATTAAAGGGCATGTCAGGTTATTTAAATATAGAACCTTTAAGGGGTTTCATCATGGGGTCATTTTACGGATTTAATGTTTTAATGAATTAATTTTCTTTTAATTCGCATTTCATTTAAATTACATTTTATGAATTAAACAGTTTGTAAACATACATTATAACTTGAAAAAAATAATGAAATGACATATTTAACATGAAAGTATAATGCATTTCTCATTATATAAAAACTTTTTGGCATAAATATACATTTTTTTAAATTGAGTCAAGAAACTTTTGAGAGAATGAGATTTTTACTTTAATAAAAAAAATTCCTTCTGCTGTTTAAAAAAAAAAACTCCCAAACTAAAATTAGAAACTCACTGGCTGAACATCTGTCAGAAATATGGGCAATGTAAGTTTAACTACAAGTTTACACGCAAGTGGACATTGAGTACGTTTTGTGGTATTCTAAATCTGGGATGAATTGAAAATCCACAAACAACATGTTTAATACGTCGATGGATTCATTTAGAATGGCTTCGGAATGTTTTATAACACTGACATTTGGCCCGCAGGTGTTCAATATAGCAATCATTTCACTGGCTCATAGACGTCAGGAAACAAACACACAGAACACAGTTAACCAGCTGGTTAATTTTCCACCCTCTGAACAATGGGGTTGGAAACTTTTGCAATTGCTGAATAACGTACTGTCTGCTTCAGTAAGTGTGAGTAATTAGGGGTTCATTATATTTTCTTCTCATAACACATGAGGCATTGAATAAGCTGGACTCGAGTTCATATACAATACATGTGGAAACCACTTTCAAAGAAAGTTTTTGTTGTTCTAGT
Source organism: Pimephales promelas (assembly GCF_988280905.1). NCBI lineage: Eukaryota > Metazoa > Chordata > Actinopteri > Cypriniformes > Leuciscidae > Pimephales > Pimephales promelas. Next base: position 3,335,362 of record NC_142786.1, on the reverse strand, counting down.
GTTCGGTTTTAAGGACCATTTAGCAGCGTGTTTCTTTAAAGACCTGCGGCTTGGGGAATATATGAGGTGGAACCAGAACAGAGTCGCCCTTCCTGGATTTGCCATTGCATGGGGTCTGTGTAAGTCCGTACTGTTTTTGGATGGGACGCATCAGGCATCTAAGATGGTCTCATGTGGATCGGATAATATTCCTTGTTAGGCAAAGTCATTAATCTGCACCTTGTGGAGGCAGGTTTAATCATGTGGGAATGCTGTGGAATGTATTTGATTAGTTGTTTGCCAATGCTCTGCTTTAGATGGCAGGATGACAAGTTATATAGCGTTCTTTTGTGATGAAATCAGGTTTGATCTTTAGGGGAGAGGGGTATTTAGAAAGAGTGGAATAAATAAATGTGGTCAGAAAATGGGATTTGAAATGCAATTAAATCAGTTTTGTAGTCTGCATGTCTGTCTGAATGATCTGATCAGATTATCTGTGATTGGTTGTTACATTTTTTACAGTTTTTTTTTCAAATGCTCACACACATTTTAAAAGCTTTGCCTCTTTATTTCAAAACAAATCCAATAATTACACACACAAACTGCAAAATGTCTCGCATCTCTTGCAAAACGAAGCACTGCATTTAACATATCACAGACATCTCAAAAGCAAACATTTGTCTTACGTTGCAAACACCTTTGTCTAAAATTATATTTTTGGATATATCATCTTTCATGAGCTCCTCTGTACATTTCTATACAACATTGAAAGTACTTTGTAATCACATTTTTTCTTTTGTCAAATCCACTTAAATCATTTATGTAGTTCAGATAACATGATATTTTGAGTTTCTGATGATTAAATCATTCTCCTTCATTGTGTTAACTCATTTTTTCCATTTCAATGAACTTAAAATTTGAAGGCAAACAAGCAGGTTACTTCATTTTTTAAGTTAAACCAACAAGATTTGTTTACAGTGTGGCAGAGAGATGTTGAAAAATTCACGGTAAACAAAAGCAAGACTTTTTTTTTTTTTTTTTTTTTTACTATAAGCATTTGTGGTTGTGAATACAGTATTACACAATCCCAAAAACCTATAACTTGACCTTTGGCCTATTCTAAAGCCAGGATTGGTTGGTGTTCAGTAAATCAATGAGTGTATGTGTTTGAAATCTGTCATGTTTAATGATTTTGTGTGTAAGCAGTTGAAAAAAAACAGTAAAATGTTTTGATCTATTGATTATCAGATCAGTTTTAGTTGCTGAATAATAATGAGCTAAACGCACAGATATGTTGTGGCGTGTGTTAACGTTTCCAGTTCTTTTCACTGAAATAAACTGGTGTATTAAATGGCTCAGATGTGCAGACATGTGAGTCATGAAGTGAGCTGTCAGTTAGACGTTTACCGTATACGAGACACAAAGACTGGAATGTCTGCGTATATGGGAACGATGTGTCACCTATGATCTGGAAACCGTCAGAATGAATCTCACACACTGTAAAAAAAAATATTGATGGTTTAACTTAAAAAAGTAAGTAACCTGGTTGCCTTAAAATTTTAAGTTGATTGAACTGGAAAAAGTGAGTTAATACAATGAAGGAGATTAATTTAATCATCAGAAACTCAAAATATTATGTTATCTGAACTATATAAATGATTTAAGTTGATTTGACAAAAGAAAATATATTGTGATAACAAATCTTGAAAATATTTTTTACAGTGCATTATCTTCATCTTACACTTACACATTTTGTCTCTCTTATTCCTCTGTAGGAGATTTTTTTCTCTTTTCACAGTATTAAGTGTGCATCAAACATGTAAACTCCTTCAATAATGTTATATGTGTGTGATTCATTTTAATTTATTACTTTATTTTAATTATTTATATATTTATTTAATTATTTTTCATTATATATAACTCAATCTTGAGTTCCAGGATACATCCTAGGATAAGAGTGCATCTGTTGATGAATGTCCAGAATGATCAGAACTGGAATCCAGACAAAGCAGCAGCATATTTTGGTCACTACATAATTCCAATACTTCCATTTGTGTTAGTTTTACTGTCTTAACTATTATTGTAAAATATGGAAAATAATGATGATATGACAATGTGTCCAAACAGTTGACTGGTAAACCTCATGAAGGAATGTTCTTGTGTTTATATAGGAGTCACTCAGAGTCCCGTACTGCATTGCTCTCGTCATTTCTCAACAAAAACAAGATGGTTTTGGGGAATCTGAGCTATTTACAAGGCCGTTCACTCGTTTGGGGGTGAGAACAGGATATGAAGAAGGGGGGGAATGTGAAATCACTGAAAGGGAGTTGTGATGTTCCTGACCCTCGGGGAGTGGTATACATCTCATTAGATCCGCATGCTCTACGATCAGAACGACTCCCACAAAGAATGCCAGAGGAGAGCAGGACGAGAGATGAACTCAAGCTTGTTTCATTGCATGTCTTAATAGTCTTCCACACATTGTCCACTGAATTTAAACCCATATAAGTGTGCACATCAGGGTATAAATCATGGAAAGGGGCAAGTAGATCCCCAGAGCAGGGTGTTAACATTTACAGTACATTTAGCTGACGCTTTTATCCAAAGCGACTTGCAATTGCTATAAATGTCAGAGGTCGCACGCCTCTGGAGCAACTAGTGGTTAAGTGTCTTGTTCAGGGACACATTGGTGTATCACAGTGGATTCGAACCCGGGTCTCTCACAACAAAGGCATGTGTCTTATCCACTGTGCCATCACCACCACCCGTGAAAACAAAGTCTTTCACCTCCGCCAAATGTCGCTGACTCACTTTTCAAAATAAAAGTTTGCAATTAAAGAGGCTATATGCAGCTTTTTCCCCAAAATAAACGTAACAATACCCTTTTTATTTTACCATTTATGACTAAAACGTCTCCTGATGAGCATACTGACACCTTGTCCGCTCACAGTGGGTGCACCTATAGACCTTTTTCACAAAAACCGGAAATACGTAATCGTTGTGGAAACGGAGTTCCCGTCAACTGTCGACACATTAGAAAAACCTACTCTGGGAGGAGAAAATTGATCAGAGAGTCTTCAAAACTTCGAAAAAATGTAAACTTGTCATGGTCCAGTTGTTGATGACTTAAAATGCTGTGGTGATGCTTGTCTGCAGCTGATGTATCTAAGACCAAAGATATGACTATTGATTTCAGAACTGAAGCTCATTCTTCCCGATAGCTATACGTTCATTAAAGGTAAGAAGGTGGAGTGTGTGGAAAGTTATTCATATTTAGGGAGTATTATTTACAATAAACTGCATTTTGATGTAAATACCAGAAAGAAGTCTGTCAGTTTTATTCAACAGTTCTCCTGAATTTTTTGCACTGCTGTTGCTATAGAACGATCAAAGATGAAGAAAAATTATACAAATATTCATTTATCCCTTGTACACTCAGATTGTTAAATACTCAGAATGGTAATATATTAATATTTTAAATGAATATGTAGCCCACAGTTGTGTGTTCTTATTTATCTTGTTTTATATTGTGGTGTATATTTTTATGTGCTTATTCCACTGGATACAAATATCTCAATAAAGTTGAACATGAACTAACGTTACTTCAAAAATACACAAAACAAAAAATAAACAAACAATGACGGCTTATTAGTGAATGGTGACATGAGAAGTACAGAAGATCACAGGATCAATAACATCCCGCCAGATTGCCTGAATCCAGTTCCTTCGAACTTCATCGACAGGGAACTGACGAGGGAAGGAATGAAAACGACAGGTATGGCTGCTTTTGGGAATAACCAAAAAGATCGGTACGCAACAACTCTCACTGCTAGTTGCCTTCGGCGCTATCTGTTATGAATGGAGCGGAAGAAGATTATCACGACAATTGCGTATTTCCGGTCACAAATACGGAAGTTGTGAGAAAGGTCTATCCACAAGTTTCCTACGCCCCATGAGGCCTTGCGTCAAAAGTGGGCGCGACTTCCGGTTTGAAGTAAACAAAGCGCTACTTGACATGCTTGACACTCGTTCATTCAACAGTTGACGGTCATTCAAGTTATAGCGATCCAAACTAGCTAACGATGTGGGAACACAACCTCAACGAAATTAAAAAGGGTGAAATAACAGTGCCTTTACCCTCCGCAGTAGTTGATTGGGAGTTTTATAATAACATTACTAATAATCAATACTCATCAAGGCATGTTGACAGACAGTTGTGCGAGCTGACAAACAATTAAAATAAAAAATACACACTTAGTCATTGTGCTTTGGAGTTTATTCAGAATTATAAATGAATGTGCTACTTGAATACATTAACTGGCACATTTGGTATTCTGTCAACACAGGCTTTGATCCTGAGTTTAGGTGTAACATCAGTAGAGAACAGCCAAACACATGCTGATAGAGTTTATAGAATATAAAGAATTTAAACAAATGTACACAGGATGATTCGTTGTCTTTTGGGAGGTTGATGGAAACTTCAGTCGTTGGTAGGATCACTGTGATTTCGTTTTCAGCTTATGTTCAAAACAATCACGTTTAAGCCACTAAATTAGTTTAGTCCGGTTATACATACAACCGCGAACAGCGCATGTTGTCCCTGAGCTCCGTAACGACATCTCTCATAAAGATTGGCGTCTTTAAATAGTAAAATAATTCTCAGAAAAACAGCTAGCCTCTTCGCTAACTAACACACAAAATACCATTGGAATGCTACTTCCGCCGCCTCACCGGAAGTTTCACCCACTTTATTTTTTACATGAGCGCCCCTCGGAAACTTGTGGATAGACCATTTCACAAGATGTAAACAACACTGGTCCAGAAGCACTTCCTGTTTCAGTTTGTAGCTGTTTTCTTTATTTCACATGTAAAGAAAACATCTTAAAGATGTTTGTTTAACTTTTTGATTCAGTTTTAAATGTTCTGTTGGTTGTTTTTTATCCCAGCTTTTATGTAGTGTTAAAAAACTGAAACAGGAAGTGCTTCTGGACCAGTGTTGTTTACATCTTGTGAAATGGTCTATAAGCCTGTATCCTATTTTTCCTATTTTCTGTCGGGTCGGACTTTTCCCGCGCTGTCTCAAGCACGTTCATGTTAAACGTTTCAGATCACTCTGCCACCACCGCTAGTCAGCAAATAGCCTACACTCGCAAGCAGAACACTTTATCTCAAACAATGTGCTTACCTCTGTAAACATAATGTTGACCTCCTTGCAGCAGATGACTAGTGAAGTGTGCACGTAAAAGCGCCCGTTGCGAGAGCAGTTCTGTTTTTTGGCCACAGGTGTCAGTCGCGAGTTTAAATTTCAGGAAACGCATGTAGCCTCTTTAAGCATAGTTTCTCATGGAGAGTTGAACTGATCTTACATAACATGTTTACATTATAAAATGTGCTACATGAATAAATATGCCTTTATAAATATGCCCTTGAGATTGACATCTCATATTTGAGGGGGCGATTGCTCCATGAGAGGGGTCCCAGAGCTTGTGGCCAGGGCATAGACTGGGAAAAATAAGATGGTCACTTGGGCACAAGCAAACACTTGGGACATCACTGCACTGCACACATCACTACATGATGAGAACTGCTAAAAATGACAGAAACCATCTTTGGGGGAAATGATTTGAAGTTTGGCTTGTGTCCCATTCGATTACATGGAGAGGGCGGGGTTTATGACCTATCTGCAGCCAGCTAACAAGGGGTGATCGAAAAGCTTTGGCTTCCCTTTTGTGGCACACTTGGGCCAGGGACTGAAGAAACCTCTCGTCCCCCTGAGTTACCAACCTCTCCAACACTTTTTAAAGATCCAATCAATTCTCAATGTTAAAAGACGTCCAGCCCTGTTTTCTCATTAAATATCTTGTTTTACTCAGCAATATATCACATTACAGAAGTTAAGTGTTTAGTTTCGGAGATTCCGTGAGTTTTTAAGTGTGGGAATCTGGTTATTCTCACGCTCTGTCCATGACACACACAGTGGACGTCGGTCATGATCACATTTAACACGCATAGAGAATGTGACCGCTTGTTTCCCCACTGGATCCTGATGACCATCTGATCCATTAAATCAGAGATAATGGACTACACTCAGATCCCTAGAGTATCTTTCTTTTTCTCCCTGTCTCTCTCTTTGTTTCTCTCTCTCTCTGTGTGTCTCTCCGTGTCTCTCTCTCTTTCTCTTTCTTCACATATTGAGTGTTTTATATTCTCCAGTCATTTAATTAAAAACCTTCGTGCCCAATAGAGGATTTAATGCTGAACCGAATCAAAACAGATTCATCACTGATTACAGACTGTATAATTGTTTCTGATGTGGGAAGCCTCGCAGATAATTACTCAAAGGTAACTCTATTTAAATCTGTTTTTTCTTTAGGACTAGAGAGCATCTCAATCCGCTGGCTGTGTTGTCTGAATCAGAGAGGAGCGGAGCGTCATGTCAGAAGCGTTTGACTGTGACGGATGTAAGGAGTCTCTGTACGGGAGGAAATACATCCAGGTGGATGACGTTCCTCACTGCGTCCCCTGTTACGACCGGCTGTACGCAAACACCTGCGAGCAGTGCAAAGAGCTCATCCAACACAACGCACGCGTGAGTGTTTCACTTATGAGATTCATAGGTTGACTCATATATATTTGCAAAACATCATTTTGAAAAGGATTAATTACAATACATTTTAGATGTAGTTGTAATTCTATATGTAAATTATTTATGTATATATTTAAACACTCACCTAGGATTATTAGGAACACCTGTTCAATTTCTCATTAATGCAATTATCTAATCAACCAATCACATGGCAGTTGCTTCAATGCATTTAGGGGTGTGGTCCTGATCTAGACAATCTCCTTAACTCCAAACTGAATGTCAGAATGGGAAAGAAAGGTGATTGGTTGTTGGTGTCTGAGTATTTCTCACTCTGCTCATTTACTGGGATTTTCACGCACAACCATTTCTAGGGTTTACAAAGAATGGTGTGAAAAGGGAAAAACATCCAGTATGCGGCAGTCCTGTGGGCGAAAATGCCTTGTTGATGCGAGAGGTCAGAGGAGAATGGGCCGACTGAGTCAAGCTGATAGAAGAGCAACTTTGACTGAAATAACCACTCGTTACAACCGAGGTATGCAGCAAAGCATTTGTGAAGCCACAACACACACAACCTTGAGGCGGATGGGCTACAACAGCAGAAGACCCCACCGGGTACCACTCATCTCCACTGCAAATAGGACAAAGAGGCTACAGTTTGCAAGAGCTCACCAAAATTGGACAGTTGGAGACTGGAAAAATGTTGCCTGGTCTGATGAGTCTCGATTTCTGTTGAGATATTCATGGAATGAACATTAAACAGAATGAGAAAGTGGATCCATCATGCCTTGTTACCACTGTGCAGGCTGGTGGTGGTGGTGTAATGTGTGCGGGATGTTTTCTTGGCACACTTTAGGCCCCTTAGTGCCAATTGGGCATCGTTTAAATGATGAGCATTGTTTCTGACCATGTCCATCCCTTTATGGCCACCATGTCCCCATCCTCTGATGGCTACTTCCAGCAGGATAATGCACCATGTCACAAAGCTCGAATCATTTCATATTGGTTTCTTGAACATGTCAATGAGTTCACTGTACTAAAATGGCCCCCACAGTCACCAGATCTCAACCCAATAGAGCATCTTTGAGATGTGGTGGAACTTTTTCATAAGTGTTCTTATGTGTGTGTGTGTGACTTGCAAACTTCCTCAGTATTTTTAAACAATTGCTTCCACTTGTGCTGTGTTGTATTTGGATGTGTCTTCGTGTGTTTTATGATTGCTCTTCAGTGAGTTTACACACACAGGCATAAATCCATTCCATATACTAGACACAGGAGATGTATGTGTGTATAATTCGTCATAGATTTCCACTCTCACAGCTGGTCACGGTCCCGCGCGACAGACGGCCAATGCAAACAGAGCGCTCGCCGCTCGCCGTCTGACTTACACATCCACTGGGAGAAAAGCACACTACATAAATACTACTACTACACGCTCTCTCTCTTTCTGTGTTTTTCTCCCTCGTTCTCCATCAGTCATCTGGAGACGTGATGATTTGTGGGTCATTCGGCTTAAAGGACGTCATTTATTATACACAGGTCACATGTGACGGGCTGTTGGGTTTCAGAAGTCAAGTCACCTTTATTTATATAGAGTTTTATACAATTCAAATCAGCTTTACAGTGACTTTTTCATGGAAGATCTTCGGGAAGACAAACATGAGGAGGTTAAACAGAAGCTTCTGTTCTGTGTTCAGTATTAGCCGTCTGATCTTTGAGAGCTTGGATTAGTGGACGATAGTAAAGCATGTTTTCATAGCGCAGACAATTCCTTTCATGGTAGTGGAAGTGACACAGAGAACAGCAAGATCTGTTTTGCTTCAACATGAACTTCCTGCACGACCAGCTGTGTCACCTCCTTTCACCTTTTGTTCAGCTTTCCAGTGACCTGTGATCCAAAATTTGATCATGTAACTGTGATTAAATAGATTTAATTGAACTGTATCCAGGGTAGTCAGTCTCATTCATGGTCACAAGATCTAAATCCAATAAACGAAGTTCCACATGGTTTTCTAGAATATTTTTATATAATTTACAGTTACTGAATCTATATCTTTGTGTTCTTGTGTTGTCTGTGTTCAGGAGCTGTATTATGAGGAGAGCTATTATCACGAACACTGTTTGCGCTGCTCACACTGCAGCCGTTCTCTGGCCGACGAGCCGTTCACCCGTCAGGAAGACGTCCTGGTGTGTAACGAGTGTTACCGAAATGAGCTTTCCTCTAAATGTGTGGCCTGCGCCAAGACTGTGATGCCAGGTATGCATATGTTTACATTTCTTTTTATATATACTGTAAAATTAAAAAGGTCAGTATGATTGTATAAACGATAAATGTATGCTTTTATGCAGAAAGGAGGTTTCAAATTTGTTACAGTAAATAGATTAATAATATTACAATAATAAATGCTTTACTTTTACATTTCCTATTCGTCAAAGAATCCAGAATAAAATTAGCACAGTTTCCACATGGGCCTAGATATGAAGCAGCATAACTGTTTTCAACATTATTACCAACAATATTAATAATAAATGTTTTTTGAGCAGCAAATCATCATATTGAAATGATTTCTGAAGGATCATGTGACACTGAGGACTGGAGTAATGATGCTGAAAATTCAGCTTTGATCACAGGAATAAATTACATTTTATAATATATTCAAATAGAAAACAGTTATTTTAAATTGTAATAATATTTCACAATTTTACTATTTATACTGTATTTTATTACACATAGAAATAAATGTTTCTATAAAAGTCACATATATATATATATATATATATATATATATATTAGGGCTGTGCAACGATTAATCACAATTAATCACATCAAAAATAAAAGTTTGTGTTTAGATAATATATGTGTCTGTAGTGTGTAGAACTATTTTGTATATATAAATACACACACATGCATGTATATATTTAAGAAAAATATCAAATATTTATATTTATATATAATATTAATTCTGTATAAATATATATAAAGTATATACATGCAAATACAGTATTTTTTAAATATATACATGCATGAGTGTGTATTTATATATACAAAATAATTATACACACCACACACATATATTATGTAAACACAAATTTTATTTTAGATGCGATTAACAGTTGCCCAGCTCTAATATATATATATATATAATTATTATTATTATTTATATATATATATATATATATATATATATATATATATTTCTATAGATTTGAATTTGCAGACAAATTACTGTGAACATCATTGCATGTAATTGACTGTACCAGATTGCATAGATTACAAACAAAAACACAACAAATATAAAACCTTTCTGATGTAATCCGACAGGAAATGAAGTTTAAGTGTGTGTCTCACCCTGCCCTTTAAAGCAGAAACCGAGTTAATGAGTTTTGATTGGGCGTCAGGGTGCAGCAGTAGAGATGTGTGACAGTGCGATTACAGACACACTCAGCTGAGAGAGAAAACCCTGCGGCCACGCTCACACACACACGCCTCCAGGCCTGACGCCAACACGCGGGCGTTACATTACCCATAATTACACTCGGCCGCCCGCCTCTGTCTCTCTGGAGCTTTTCAGAGAGAAATAAGAGATGCTGAAAGTTCCAGAAGGATAAAATTACAAACTGAAAGTGGCAGCTCTCTCCTCCCTCGTTCATTTGAAACAGATCCGCCGTCTCAGTCCCCTTCTGGGCTCATTTTCACGCCCATTCTCAGAGATCAGGTGAGCCAGTGTGGCGTTTTCCCACCGAACCTGTAAGTTACATCTGCAACTTTCCAGATTCCAGATGCATTTTGTTGAAATACCAGCCGTTGTGGAATTTTCAGCCCACAGCTTTTGCACGCCTCACCCACTCGGGAGGCTTGTGTAGATACAGGGCAGTTCAAGTTCAATTGTGTGAATGGAGTTGTGTTAGACGGACTGTAGCGTGACATCACACAAGTTATTCTCTGCATTTAAAGGCTAATTACTTATCAGACATGCTCAGTCACCCTCAACACAATAAAACACTCGAGCTAGAACCTGTAGTGCTAGAATAGAAGAAAGCCAGTGCTGACAGGTACAAGCACATTCACAGTGATGTAACCAGATTAAAATGAGAAATGATATGAGATCATGTTTAACTCTTAAATAAAAAACAAGAAATCAAAATGACAGTTCTGTGGCTTACTTTATCTTATCTTTGAGTTGAATCTAGTGTGCCTCTGTTATTTTAATATTATTTGTATACTCAATTTATGCTTTTATTTTTATTTTTTTTTATACATTTTACTTTTAATTTTAACTTTAATATATATATATATATATATATATATATATATATATATATATATATATATATATGTGTGTGTGTGTGTGTGTGTGTGTGTGTGTGTGTGTGTGTGTGTGTGTGTGTTCAGAATTATTTGCCCCTTGGTAAATCAAAGATGGCTGTAAAAAATAAATATGCATTGTTTATCCTTTCGATATTTTATTTTTTTTAAATGCAAAAATCTAACCCTTTATTGGAGGGGGGAGGGGGGATCACACTATGAATAAATGTGCCTGATAAGTTTAGCATCTGATAAGAACATTCCTTCTTACAGAATCTCCAAACATGGCCTGTTATAAGATTTCTAGCAGAGGTTGTCAGGTTTTGATTTTTTTATCTGTTGGTATTTGATGCCATGTATCTGAACAAGATGTCCAAGACCTAAATCAGGCCCACAGCATTAAAGATACTGTCCCACTAGTTGCATTGTGTTTCTTACGTGAAGTTAAAGGAGTACTTCATTTAAAAAAAAAAAACTTTTGCTGATAATTTACTCAACCCCATGTCATCCGAGATGTCCATGTCATTCTTTCTTCAGTAGAAAAGAAATTAAGGTTTTTGATGAAAACATTCCAGTATTTTCTCCATATAATGGACTTTACTGGGTATCAAACAGTTCAAGGTCCAAAAGACAGTTTCATTACAAACTGCAAACTGTTCAAATGGCTTTAAACGATTCCAGACGATGAATAAGGGTCTTATCAAGCGAAACGATCGCTCATTAAAAAAAATAAATAACAAAGTTTAAGTTTTATAAGCACCAGTGTTGTAGTCGAGACCACCTCACTCGAGTCCGAGTCGACACCGAGACCAGAGAGAGTCGAGTCCGAGTCAAGACCGAGTCCATAGAGAGTCAAGTCCGAGTCGAGTCCGAGACCAGAGACGGTCGAGTCCGAGTCGAGACCGAGACCAGTGAGGGTTGATTACCTAATTTACTTTAATTTACTTAGAGAAATCCTTTTTTTTTTTTTTTACTGAATTTACTTAGAGTTTAAAAATATGATCAGTTTAGGGTAAAAAGGCCACATAGTAGGTGATGTTAAAAGTAATTTTATTACAATTTGTCATGCGCAGTTGCACAATAGAAAATCACCAATCACTGGGCGTGTCAATCAATTTAAAGAAATATTTTATTAACATACATTAATAATCATGAAAAATATTTTTAATTGAACTCGAGTGGACTCGGGAATAATTCCGAGTCCTAAAAAAAAAATGTTCGAGTACGAGTCAATTCCGAGTCCAAATGGACACGAGTCCATGACAAGACCAAGACCATTAAAATATGGTCTCGAGACCGAGTCCGAGACGAGTCCGAGTCTCGAGTACTACAACACTGATAAGCACAAATGTTCGCCTTGCTCTGTTCTGTGATACGTGTTCGTGACTCTCCTGTTCGAACTCGTTGATCAAAATGAACAAATCTTTTTTCGAGTCATTTGGTTGATTCAATGAACGAATTGATTCGGAAAAAGATTTGTTCAGAAGTTTTCAGAAGTTTTTGAAGTAAACTACTCGTGTTGGTTAGTCGTGTTGCTCTGCTCACTCTCACTGCAGATGAAGTGTTTAACGGTTAGTTTGAACTCGATCTCTCACAGGCTGTAAGCGGCTGGAGTACGGAGGCTGCTCGTGGCACGAGGAATGTTTTGTGTGTTGCGGCTGTGAGAAGCCCATCGGCGGACAGTCGTTCATCCCAGATAAGGACGAGTTTTACTGTGTGCCCTGTTACGAGGGACGATTCTCCCCCCGCTGCGCCCACTGCAAACAGGTGAGAGGAAAACTGACACTCTTAAAAATAAACGATGATTCCATGAAGGAATTAACCTTTAACATTCATAAAACCTTTCCATTGTGCAAAAGGTTCTTTATAGTGGAAAAAGGCTATTAGAACATTCTTCATATTAATAAAAAGTTATTTTAAGGCAAAAACATTTTTTCATGCACTGGTCAATTTTGAGATTTTAGCCTTTTTTGGCTTTTCATAACATGTTGTTTCAGAACAATGGAAATAAACATCCAAAATACACTTTTAAGTGTTTATTTAATAGTACTTTACCTGAAGATTTCAAATACAAATCAAATCTTTAAAAGTTGCTTTTTTTTCCTCCAGTTTATCACATACACCAAATATGACAATTTTATTTATATCTATATTCTGAAGTTTTTCACTGATGGGTTTGTTCATATATCATTTGCCCTAATACTATGCAACAATTTACTCTTAAAAACTTGGTGAAAATGTATTTATTGACTGTATTTGCTGATGTATGGAGTGATAAAAAGAGAAAACCTAAATCCCCGCTCGATTTAAAAACCTTTAATTTTAATGTCAACAAAATGAAACAAGTGAGTGAATAGCAAATGAGTGCTTTATGCAAATGAGTGAATAGCTAATTATATAATGCATCATTTGCATATTTATTTAAACAATATTTCTGAACACGTACAAAAATGTTAAGAATTCTTAATGTATTCAATCAACTCAGAAAGTATGGTGATATTTATTATAGGTAATTTTTACCATATTTATGTGTCTTGCCTTCAAAATTGTTCCGTAAAAATGCGTAAAAAAAAATAATATATTTTTAAGAGTGCAAACTACACATATCTGAAGATGAATCTAAATATTGAGTATTTTTGCTTTTACTTCATTGTCAACCTCTGTAAGTTGTATGCTGACAGTGTTTCTGCTGGTGTCGTCTCTTACAGATCCTGGTTCAGGGTGGCGTCACGTACAGAGACGAGCCCTGGCATAAAGAATGTTTCTTGTGTTCGGGTTGTAAAGTCCAGCTGGCCGGACAGCCTTTCACAACTCAGGGTGAAGATCCATTCTGTGTGAAGTGCTTCAGTAACCTGTACGCCCAAAAGTGTGTCGCCTGCGACAAACCCATCACAGGTCAGTGTGTGTTAATGTGTCCTTCATTAGCAGTTCCTTCAGCTGATAACAGAGACAAGAGACCGTTGTCACATAAACAGGGTCGTGACAGGCACTATTTAAAATTTCTCTGAATTTACAAATTCTTGGAAAACATTTAGGATATTGTAAGTACACAATTGAAAGAAATATAAAACATTGTGCAAGTGGTTTTTGGATATTTTGATTTAAAATTCTTTAACACATTGTGCCATACTTTTACAGACTTAGTGTCATTATCAATGTTTATGAACAATTTAAATGATGCTCATTTGAAATGATGATAATGTTGTTTTAGAGATTTTGAAAACTCCTCTCCATCTTGTTGTCAGGTTTTGGAGAAGGGAAGTACGTGTCGTTTGAGGATCGTCAGTGGCATCAGTCGTGTTTTAAGTGTTCTGAGTGTTCGGTGTCTCTGGTCGGCGCTGGATTCTTCCCCGACGGGACAAAGATTCTCTGCAAAAGCTGCAATGCCAAATAATTCAAAACTGCTTCTGTAGATGTGCTGAAGAACAGACCGTTGTGTAATTGCAAAACATTTATGAAACGTTTGACATCATTTATACATGTATAATGTACATCAAAGTTTAGGTTACATTCTCCCAAATCTTTATGTTAAAAATCTCATTTAAATGTATGGTTACACTTTATATTAAGGTGTCATTGTTACAGTGTAATTGTATATTTAAGTATGGAGTCATATTAAGTAACTATGTACTTACTATTGGAGTAAACTAGGATTAGGATTTTGGTTGAGGGTTAATTGCATGTAATTATGCATAATTTACTGTTATTACTATGGTAAGTACATGTAACATATGTAGCAAGGGCACTGTATAATAAAGTGTTACCAAATGTATTTGATGGTTTATATGATAAACTCAAATCATTTGAACTGAACGTGTTTCATGCCAAAGTGTTTTTATGGTTGAGTCATTTTCCATGTGTTTGCATTAACATCAGGTCTTTAAATTCCCTCCAACAGCAACATTCCTCAATGAAATTTACATTTGAACAAAACACACACTGAGTGTTAATATGTGAGGTGTGTTCAGTGAGAGAGGATTGAATCATAATGATGCATTAGAATCTGGACAGAAAATATTGCTTGTAAATGTTCCAGTGCACTATTTAAATGCACATGCATTGGTGTTTTATCCATTCAATTTGTAATAACTCTCACATGAAATATTCACATATTAATAATGATATAACAGGTGGCTTCCAAATTGTCTTTCAGAATAATACTTTTAACTTTGTTTTTAAATGTTTGATGTATTTTTTTTACATGAATGTTTTCTGTAAAACCGCTTGTATGTTGTGTTGTCCTTTCATAAAATGGTTGTAACATAAACAACAACTTTCAAATATCATTTGAGGTTTAGTCAAATTATGTTTTCTCTTGAAAAAAAAATGAATGTGTCTATACATTTCTGAGACAAAATGTCTGATACAATATGCAAAGTTTATAGAAATCCTGCATATATAACTATAACACCCTAACATCACCTAACACTATAAAGTTAGTAATTATAATAATTATGATAATAATAGTAATTAATTATATAATGTATGTATTTCTTTTCCTACTATGGTAGTCAATGGGGAATGAGATCTGTTTGATTAAAACATTCCTACAAATATCTTCCTTTGTGTTCAGCAGAACAAATAAACACATAGAGGTTTAGAAGAACATGAGGGTGAGTAAATACTGACAGAATTTTCAGTTTTGGGTGAACTAACCCTTTAACGTAACCCAGTTATATGTGGAATATGTTTACATAAAAAAAATTAAGTAAAGGCAACTGTGTGAGTGTATGAACATAGTTATATTATCTACAGGGGTTGGACAATGAAACTGAAACACTGGCTAATGTTGGAGGTTTCACATATGCCTGGCGGCCAATCTTCAGAGTGAAGCACGGGTGGATCAGTGATGGTTTGAGCTCCAATATCATGACAATCCTGATTGTATTTGATGGACACGACACTGCCGAGAACTACCAAACCCTTCTGAAGGATCATGAGCACCTGATGCTCAAACCGTGTATCAGCATGATCATGCACCAACACACACAGCAAGACTTGTGACAGAAGGGTTTGATGAAGATGAAAGTGACGTTGAACATCTCCCATGGTCTGACAGTCACCAGATCTGAATATTATTGAGGTGTTTTGGAGGAGCGAGTCCACCAGCATCATATAGTGACCTGGACACTGTTCTGGAAGAGGAACTGCTCATAATCCCTCTGGTCACTGTGAAGGACTTCTATCTGTCAATTGGTGCTGTATTTGGATGCAAAATGAGGCCCTCACCATTCTAACAAATTATTGTGTAGTAAAACCAGGTGTTTCAGTTTTTTTTGTCCAACCCCTGTATATTATCTGTATTTTCTGATTTTAAACTACATAGCGCCACCTAGTGGACATTATCTACAATAACGCACAGGGGCCTCAGTGTCTTAAAGGGATAGTTCACACTGAAATTAAAATTCTGTCATCATTTACTCGCACCAAACCTGTATAAGTTTCTTTACTGGTTTACTTCAGAGATAAAGTCATCAACTCCTTCTCTCAGGACACAGAACAATGTTAAAAGAACAGAATATATGACTAGTTTTCTATAATTATTATTTATTTATTTTTTCAAAATGATGACCTATTGTATCACTAACTACTGCAAAAAGCAGCTGTCCTCAATATATATATATATATATATATATATATATATATATATATATATATATATATATATATATAGTCACCTTTAATAAAATAATCTCTATGTCCTGAAAATATATTTTTATAAGGTTTCATTTTTGTATCTCCAATTCATATCAGCACCATCAGTTTTTTAACAGTTAATCTGAAGTGTGCTGAAATTTGTCTAGTATTCTATTCTTATGGTTAAACAATATTTTTACCATGGGATAAACATTTGACTTGGTTTCCTTGGCTTTTTTTTAGGTATACATTGAAGATCCATAGTGTTGTGTATGAATAAGGTAATCATGCAGTTTTATGCTATATTGTGGAATTATCATCTGGTTTAGCAAAGTATTATCACAGATCATTTAAATAGAAATGCTAGAAACAGCTTTGATATCATTTATCAAGTTTGGTTTATTTTGATGTAAAAAAAAAAAAAAGACACTTTTACTTTGTCAAGTTTAGATGGGAGAAAACAATGACATGAATAATTATAAAAAGTTGAACAATTTTTTTTTACCAAGCATTATATTGCTAATTATAACTTGCAATTATAGTTATAGAAGTTATAGATTTTAACAATAAAAGGAGATTCAAAATAGTTTGTTTTTAATTATATACTTTCTTTGCCATATTAGGGGTGTAAATTCATTGATTGTGTTTGACAGGTGTGATGATCAGTGGAGTTGAGTTTTTACCTCCATCATTAAAGCACGGGCTAAAATATAGATAGAGTTTCCCAGTGAAAGACTGATGAGTGTAAGAGTAGAGATGAGAGATGGACTCCACATCATAAAAGGAGACCAGACCCTCCTCATAATCCACAAACACACCGACCCGCTGCGGCTTCACTCTCACACGCAGAGAGACAGGAGAATCAGCACAGGCTTCATATTCATTCCCATTCCTCAGCCACACAGTCCAGTATCCATTCCTGGGAGTCAGTGTGATATCTCCCTTCCTGTCAATGGATTCTCTGGCCACTCCTAAAGTCCATTTAGTCTTTCCCTTCACCTGCACCTCAAAATAAAATCTCCCTGAGGAGAATCCCTCCTTTCCCAGGACACAGGGACATGGATCAAATCTCTGTGGTGTGTCTGGGAGTTTCTGCTCAATGTCTCCATGTCTCACTTGTTTTCCATCATCAGACAGGATGAGATTAGGATGAGCTGTATCAGGATCCAGAGTCACATCCACTGAGAAAACAGACAATATGAATCACAGACTTTAGTGCTGATGTGTGTAATATGTAATGAGTGTGTAATCATACTGTAGGTCAGTGATGAAGCTGTGAGTATCTGAATGTAATCTAGTGTAGGTCAGACACACACTGTACCTGCATACTGCTGTGTCCTCTTCACTTCTGTAGAGACTAAAGACAATAAAACATCAGCAGATCTTTCACATGTTTATGAGTGCAATTATAGACAAGATTTAAGGTTATATTTAAAGAATTGTGAACATGTTTTATCTGATCAATGTCTCTCTGCTGATATTTAGAGAATCTTCTATCCTCCTATTGTGTTTGAGCTCGAAATATTCCTCCTTTTTACAACATCTTTGGGAATGTTTTGTGATTTTTTTCTGCCTAAAGTTATTCATCTCAGTTTTGTAATGATTAGTGTTGTGGTTATTTAGCAAAGACAATACAATAAAAATAATCTTTAAGAAAATGAAAAGGAAAGCCCAGGACTGCAAAACTGTTTGAACTACAGGTCAGAAATTTCCCTCTAAAAGAGAACATTAGCATCTTAAATTCATGATGTGGATCGATTAGCTTTTCTTCTGCTGAACTTATTTTATCTGAAACATAATCACAACATTTTAGATAAAACAGCTGAAAAGACCAACAGAAAATGAATGTTTCTTTCTGTTGTTTCTCATGTAAAAGTGTTCACTGATGCACTAAAGCCTCGAGGTTCTGGTTTCAGTGATGAAGCTTCTAGTACAAAATGAATTTACTGCATGTTTTCTGAGATTAGAGATGAAAATGACCTGCTTTCTTCAAGAAGAACTGATGATAATGAGACAAACACATGATCACACACTTCTCTTATTTCACCTTGAGACTCATTGTTCATTACTGATATATAAAGATGATAAATATATGTATCTGTACGGTGTGTTTGATATTGCTGTACCAGTGTGTGTGAGTTTCTCCTGTAGAGAGTCCTGCAGTTTAGTCAGAGCTGTCCTCAGAGCCTCCAGACTCTCATCAGTCTTCACACTGATCTCAGACCAGTTCCTGGTGTTTGTGGAGCTGCACAGGGACGAGTAAATCTACAGCAGGAGAGAGAGAGGAGAAATCCTTCAGCATGGGGAGTGTTCTGGTGTCATCCACTGCATTATCATTGATCAGAGAGATGTTGACTGACCTGTAGGAGGTGGAGGTGATCTTCAGTGTGTGAGAGCTGCTCCAGCTCAGTGTTTCTCATCTTTAGCTCAGTGATCTCCTGCTCCAGCTCTTCAATGAGCTCTTCCTCCTGTTTCTCTGCTGCTTTCTGCTGCTCCTCCATCATCTCCAGCAGTTCAGTCTGACATCTCTCAATGGAGCGGATGAGATCAGTGAAGAGCTCCACACGGGCTGCTTTCTCCTTCTCTGTGTTTCTCTGATCAACAACACATTATTAGTGGAGTTTGATCACTGTTATTATTTCTCATACTTCAGTGTTTTCAAAATCCCTCATTCTGCAGCGTTTGCACTGAATGATTCCTCAAATCATGAGTCTTGATGAGGAGAGATGAGTTATTACTTTACTAAGTGATCAGGGAATCACAGTGTGTGATCAGAGTATGAAACTTCTTTTATACAACAATTATACAACAACAAGAGGAGGAGAAGAATCTGTCAATGAGATGACGTGTCTGCTGCTTATATGCTCATAATGATGATTGACAGGACTGAGTGTTTACGCTCCTCCCGAACCTTCATTTAGTGCTGAACAACGACTAATCGCATCCAAATAAAATTTCTGTTTACATAATATATGTGTGTGTACTGTGTTTAATTATTTTGTGTATATATACACACGCACATGTATATGTTTAAGAAAAATTAATGTATAAATACATATAGAGTATATACATGCAAATATGTCATACATGCATATGTGTTTATTTATATAATATATAATTAATATTAATAATAAAAATAATTATACACAGTACACACACATATATAATGTAAACAAAAACTTTTATTTTGGATGCGATTAATCACAATATATCTTTGCCCAGCACTAAATTAAATGAGTCAAATTTAATTCTTTTAAACTCACTTTTCTGACTTCTGCTGAGTGTTTGACGTCTTGAATCTTCTTGATTCTGTCCTGGATCTTCTGCTGTGTGTCTTTCTGTGTCTTCATCAGTTGAGTCTATAGACAGAGAACACACAATATGTTTTCATAATTGATTTATTCATATTAAAGAAAATATGATTCCTCATGATAAGAGCCATTTAAAATCAGTTTGTCAGGAACTTCTACCTTCTTCTCTTCACTCTCCTCTTCTAGAGGAACAGTGTTGTGGTTCCTGTGGTCTGTCACGAGACACATCAGACACACACACGTCTGATCATCTCTACAGAACAGCTCCAGAGGTCTCTCGTGTTTCTGACATATATAGTCCTCCAGATTACTCACAGGATTGATCAGTTTGTGTTTCTTTAAACCTGCCACTCTCAGATGAGGCTCCAGGTGAGTTTCACAGTAAGAGCTCTGACACACCAGACACGACTTCAGGGCTTTCTGCTTTCTGTCCTCACAGACGTCACACACAACTTCAGCTTTTATCTCAGGACTTTTCTTTTTATAGTGATCTGCGATCTCTCGGAGTGTGGTGTTAATCTTGAGATCAGGTCTGTGCTTGAATGTTTCATTACAATATGGACAGTTGCAGGTCTGGCTGTTGTCCCAGCACTTATTCAGACAGGTCTTGCAGAAGTTGTGTCCACATGGAGTGCTGACTGGATCAGTGAACACGTCCAGACATATCGAGCACTGAAGATCCTCAGTCAGTGGACCGCTGGAGGAAGACATATCTGAAGAGAGAATTATTAAGATCATTATAATTAAGATATTAAAGAATTAAGATTAATGACCTGCACAAGTGTAAAGTCAAAATCTTGTTGAGAGAATGTCCAGAATGTGCAGATATTTATTCTAAACAATGCGTGGTTATTTTCAAGATAAAATATAAGAGATTAAAGTGGATTATTGACTCACATGGAGGCTCACTCATACTGCCTCTCCTTTCTCGTTTTTCTGTTGATGGTGGGAAAAATTCTGCCATTGTTCTTCACCTCTTTATGAGGAAAAGAAAACAACAACAGAATAATCTTAAATAAGAAAAAATGTCTACATTAAAGGACAAGTACAGATAACCTTTCCCCCAAAATTAACATATATTTTGTATACCTAAGATACATTTAATGTAAAGTAAATGTGATTTTCAGCTGCAGTGTATTTTAAATGAAATAGTTGATTAAAACTATTAAACCAAAATTTTATTAACAATTCTGATACCATTTCTTTTTGTAGAAAATTTAATTTCAAAAGTGTGCAATCATTAAAAACTAAACATTTGCTGTTTTTATTAAACGTAAACTTTTTTATTCTGACGCATTTGTGGATTTTGAAACACTTCTAGCGTCGAGGTGGAGTAGTATGTATGGGGCGTTGTTTGTAAAGCGATTCACGCTGAAAATAACAGCAACATTTTGTCACATTTAGCTTCAAGCCTTGTTTAAAAAAACCGGTATGAATTTTTGACATTCACTTTTTTGCACATTTACAAAAAAATTTGTCAACTTAGAAATAGTTTTAAATAGTTAAATGTAAATATTAAATGTTACACCTAAATTTTACATCTAAACGCTAAATCTAAATGTTAAATCTAGCTAAATATTCAATCTAAATCTAAATGTACATCTAAATCTAAATGCTAAATTAAAATGTTAAATGTTAAATCATAGGTGGATCAATGTATTTTTATCACCAAATTATACTAGGCCTACCTGTAATATTTTTTTAACAGAGTTTACAGGGGAAAACACAAAACAAAATTACCAACAAGATTGTATCTTAAAGGGATACTTCAGGATTTAGCATTAAGCTTTGTATCATTTTCGAATTACTTTGATTCCCCCCCTCATATCCCCCTGATATGAGAGAAAAATTAATTCTTAGTCTGGAAAAAAATCCTCCATTTCAATTGGAGGAAAACAGTTTCTAAGCAGAGCTACTAAGCTACTGTGTTGACATGGTCCTGCCTTGCATCATATTTTTAATGTGAAAGTCTAAGTCATGTTATATACATTAGGCTAGTACATCCCGGTACAATGCAATTTCAATGGAAATTTATCAAATAACTCACAATGTATCAAAGCAAGCCTAGTTGTATCCATTTTTTGGATTCTGCCGCCTGTAACCGGTAGGCGTGTGGTTTGGTAGTGGCAGCAAAGCAAGTGCATTCTGGGAGTTGTCGTCTTTCAGCCACATGAGTAAAAAATACATTTTCTGCCTTTTCTCAGTCTAGAATGCTTCAATTTCAAACATAATTTCACATTTCTACTATATAAATGACCAATATTAACCCTCTGGGGTTGTTCGTTTCACAGTCACACTTGGGGTGTTCGGGTCCAAATGGACCCAAAGGCCAGGATTCATATTAAAAAAAAAATCATGATTTTTTTTTTTACTCGTTTTTTATAATATTTTTTCTTTTCTTTTTTGGTGTTTTGATAAAATTTCAAAAATAAAAAAAAATTGCAATTAGTATTAATGCAATAATTATGACAAAATTTCCCCCCATTGAACATAATAGAAAAAATATTTTTAAATATATATATATATATATATATATATATATATATATTAAATCTGTATTTCATTTTAGAGTCAAGCCTAGGTCTCATAAAAGCAATTTTTGAAATGAGATGGATGCCATCTGGTGGACAAACTGAGCATATTAAAAATGCAAAATCTGAATTTTTTGGTGTGTTTGTGTATAAAAGTGTGTTTGAGCGTGTGTGTGTGTGTGTGTGTGTGTGTGTGTGTGTGTCTGGATGTGTCTGTTTTATAGATTCACCCCTTCACTGTTGTGTGCTTTTTTCAAGGTTGTGGCTGATTTGTAGATACGTACAAAAACACTCAGTATTTTCACATTTTTGCCAATTTCCCATTCATTTTCCATGTGGGTCCATTTGGACCCGAACACCCCAAGTGTGACTATTTTTTTTACAACCACTTAGACTATTCACATCCTGTCACCAATTTTTTGGGGTGTTCAAATTCCAAACACCAACAAAGTCACCAAATTTCGGACCATTCCGAGGAAGCTGTGATTTAAAAAAAAAAATTATTAAAATTCTTCGGGTCCATTTGGGCCGAACAACCCCAGAGGGTTAATTACACATTCATCTTCCCAGAGGTGAAGTATCCCTTTAAATGAATTTGTTGAGTCTAGTCTGATCCAAGAAAAAACAGAATGTGTACACTTTTTTATACTTGTAGTACAGCTGACTGTCACTAGCTGCGTTTACACGGAATAATTAGGAAGCGTGCATTTAAGGGCGTTCGGAAAAGCGGCAGCGCAGCCAAAGGATTAAAACAGATGTGCAAATGAGCGGACCAGGACGCTAAAAGCACGTTCTGGGTGTACGGAGAGGTGGCGGTAGTACGCTCAAGACAAGAGCTATATTTGGAAGTGACGGTACTGAGTACCGAGTCCGACCTACTTAAAGCACTGTTCACAACTAATTAAATGACATTTAAATACATTTCTGATAGCTACCATTTCAGTGCAGTAGACACCAACAGAGTTGAGTGAGTATTTGACATGATTAAACCCTCGGGCCAGATAAACAACAATTATGTTAAGACTATCTTAAACTAAATAGCAGTTAGGGTATCAAATTAGACCAATCTACATTTTCATGTAACTGACCAAGTTATGAACAGTATTAAGAAAAACTTTTGATTAACGTGTAAGACTAGTCTTTACCATAGACTGTAAAAGGTCCTTACAGATTAAGCAGACGGAGCCTGTTCAACTTATGTTTGACATTAACCTACAGGGCCGGCGCTCCGCACACGCACATCACGCACTGCGCGTAGGGCACCAAGTGCTTGGGGGGGCACCAAAAAATCTGGGTCGTGAAAAATCATCACAATAGGCTACTAGTATAAATAACAAATAAAATATGTCTAAAGCATGTTAATATACAAAAGCAATACAAAAGCAATATGCCTAGGCTAGACCAAATTGGAGAAAAAGGTGAATCTCCTGTGCCAGTCTCCCTCTGGTGCCCCCCCTTCCCCACCTTGCAGTGGTCTGTTCCTCAATCAGTGTCAAATTTGGCAGACACCTGATCGACATCAGACATGGCCTCGAAAAGGCACCAAGAGTCGGGGGGAAAAGGGGAAAAGAAGAGACAGCGGGATAATACTCGCTTGCAGTTAAGACAATGTTTTAAATAAAAGTGTTAGTTTTGTAGGCGCCCTTGCTTCGTGTATGCATGTCCAGGGGGGCGTCGCTAGTAGTTGTGCAAATGATCCAGGGCTTTGCTCAGCATGTAGAATCTTTTATTTTAACGGGGGTCCGGGGGAATTTTTCAACTTGGGCTGTTTAAGATGCAGTTAGTTTGTTTGAGAAGAAAAGGAAGACCGCTTAGATATTTTTTTTCGTTGTTGTTCTATGCGGATAATGCGGTCAAAGGCCCAAGGGCGACATCTGTTGGTGAAACTGCAATTAGAATTATTATTAGATTAGATTATTAGGGCTGGGAAAAGCTTAATCACACCCAAAATAAAAGTTTCTACATGATCTGTGAGTGTACTGTGTATAATTATTTTGTAATATACACACATATGCACATATATATTTAAGAAATATTTGCATGTATATACTGTATATATTTATAGATAATTTATATTATATATAAATTAAAATATTTTATATATAAATAACAAATATTTCTTAAATACATACATGCAAATGTGCATTTATATATATATATATATATATATATATATATATATATATACAAAATAAGTATACACAGTACACACACATAGGCCTATATCATTAATGTAGACACAAACATTTTGGATGCGATTAATCACGATTAATCTTTTCCCAGCCCTACAAATTATGTACAGAATTATTATATTGTGCCTCATCAGACCTCTTTTAAAGGTAGAATAGAGTTTTGAGTTTTAAATGTTCCAGTGACACATAGGCCTATATTATATAAAAGACTAATGTGTGCAATATTTTTGTATGATGGTTAATGATTCAGTAGAATCCATGAATATTTTGTCTTGTATTTCTGAATACAGGGTCAATGCTAAAATACATGGGTATGGGTGGTTGGGGGGTGGGGTGGGGGGTATGGGGGCACCACCAAGCATTTGTGCTTAGGGCAACCAAATGGCTAGTGCCGGCCCTGTTAACCTAAACCAGATCACTTCCATTAAACCTGTTCAGCACAATTTCTCTTATATTTCTATCTCTTGCCTGTTATTATCTGATGTGTCCACAACACTCTTTGAACGGATCAGTAAGTCTGTTGTATAAAGAGGTTGATCGGTCAGGCGTCCATATAGTTGAGTTAGTTTCACTTTTAGGTGCGTTCCATTCGACCGTGGACTGCGAAGTGGACTTCACAGGGTATTTCGCCATCTTAAGTGAGATTCCAATTCGAAGCGAACAAACATGTTCAGTTCGAAGGGCACTGCAAACGGCATAGGGAATAAGGGAACATCGATACATCACTTCACAGGAAGTCAGTGAAGTCCACTTCAAATGATAAACCGTGTGCAGGGAGTAGGGAGCAGTGAACACTGC
This sequence comes from Pimephales promelas, assembly GCF_988280905.1. Taxonomy (NCBI): domain Eukaryota; kingdom Metazoa; phylum Chordata; class Actinopteri; order Cypriniformes; family Leuciscidae; genus Pimephales; species Pimephales promelas. Next base: position 3,310,025 of record NC_142786.1, on the reverse strand, counting down.
GTAGGGACCCTGTCGAATGGAACGCACCTTCTCTCTCTCTCAACTAGTGATGTCAGAGCTCCTCCTATGGCAAGCCGTTTTGGCTTAAATTGTACCCAGCCTTACTCGTCGGAATTGCATTTTTACTAGTAACAATTCAAGTCAATCTATAGACCATTTCACAAGATGTAAACAACACTGGTCCAGAAGTACTTCCTGTTTCAGTTATTTTTTAACACTACATAAAAACTGGGATAAAATACAACCAACAGAACATAAAAATGAATCAAAAAGTTAAACAAACATATTTAAGATGTTCTCTTACATGTGAAATAAAGAAAACAGTTACAAACTGAAATAGGAAGTGTTTTTGGACAAGTGTTGTTTACATCTTTCAAAATGGTCTATAATGCTCTTATATTTTGAGACGGTTATGTCACTCTCGTAGAGGCAGGGTTCAGTCGATCTGCTCTGAGAAACACTGATATGGTATTTCAAAATACAAGTTAAAAGGTTTATAATGTCTCAAAGAAAAAAAAGCAGCACGCTAAAAAGAGTTTCTCAACATGAAGCTTAATCTCAGTGTTTGAACAACTAGTATTACTAGTTTTAATCAATTCATCAATATGCTTACAGACAAAATTATTTTAAATTGAGGAATTGGCCATCAAACAACACATCATTGTCTTATGTAAGATGGTAAAAAACAAAAAAATGACATGACCAACTTTTTACATCAGCTAAACGTTTAACAAAAAAAGTGATGGATATCCAAAAGCAGGAGCAAAGGTTTGGATCCACTGATGCATCATCCATGTAACATCATAAATAAAAAGATTCCAGCTTTATGAGCAGTTCTGGAACCTCATGTTTGCAATACATATCATGCAATAACAGAATCTGAATCCAATAGAGACTATAATTCACATGAGAGCTTCACTACGGTCAGGGAAAGTTTGGTGTGTGAGTGTGAATGTCTGTAAGAGACTGAGGGGATCCGTTAGGCCGAGTAATCCTGCAGAAACACACAAATCACACTACATTCTGGATAAAAAGTGAAAATGAGTGAAAACTTAAATTCTGATTGAAGAAAGATTAAGAAAAGATTGTTCAATATATTAAACAGCAAGATAATATCAGATTATACAAATACTGTTGTCACTGATTGGTCTGTAGTGACTTTTTGTAGACATTTACATGTGTACAAGAGAAGTACATCTGAACTTTGGGTTTCTTGTTCATCTTCATGTCAAATCTGTGAGGAGAAAACAAATAAACTCTATCATGGCCAGATCAACTAATGAACACTTTTAAAACCCTGCATGCAACTAACTAAAAACCCAACATGACTATGAACTCCACAAGCATGCAGCTGAAAAATAAATGCAAAACTGCATTAACACCTGTGACTGTGAATGATGAGGCAGAAGCAAGCAGCACAGCATTCATCCACGCGACGCGGACGGCCCTACACAGCCAACGGACAGAAGACACGGGACTGAGAAACAGGAAGTAAAATTGAGACTTACTCAAAGTCATAATCAAACATGCCAGAGGGGCTGAAGGGGGCAGCGTTAGGAAGGAAGAGCATCAGAGGTTAGTGCACTAGACGACCACATCAATCCCACAGTGGACTAGATAGGGTGTCAACACTTGGGTTTATAAAGCATCCTTCACAGGGCATCAGTGAATATCAGACCCTAAGTGCTCATCTTATATAATGAGACTTCATCTGCTCCAAGGCAAACCACACATGACAAAATCAACATTTGCCAATGTTTGTGGATTAATGACAGGATTATATCAGCAAATTTTGGAACATTCAAAAAAAATATATTTTTTATTATACAGTCCGACTGACAAGATTTACCCATTAAAGTCACATTTGAGATTAATTTTAGACCCAGTAATATCAAACCTTCCAATCCATATATTTTTCCAAAAATCATCTATAAATACAGCACGAAAATGGGCTGTGCGTACTCGTTGAAAACTAGCTTCTCAAAATCTTCCCTCTGTCCATCTAATACAAACACATCTTCAAACCGTTTCATAATTTGCTGGCCGGACAGCCTTTCACAACGAGTAGCTATCAAATATCGAACTGTTTAGCTACGTTTTGACCCTAAAGCCTATATCACATTTGATACGCACATTTCTAAAACATCATCAAAACTTTGCTGAAAACTACAATCTACCACATGCCATCTATTGCACATTTTTAGCCGCCCCCCCTTCAGGTCGTGGTTAACATGTCTTTGTGCTGCTGTGAAATCTTGATGTTTTTTGAAGAATCTTGATGAAGTAAATGAATGAATGAATAATGTTTATTTTATTATTAATATTACATTAAGATTACAATATTGGCTGGTCTCAGACCTGGTTTGGACCTGTCAAAAATTTTGAGGTGGGTTTTTTTTCCCCTGCTGGATATTCAGGGATATATATATTTCAGGGACTTCAGTGAGGATTTGCTGAATCACTCTAAAAAATGCTGGGTTGTTTTAACCCAATTTTGGGTAAAATATGGACAAACCCAGCCATTGGGTTACACTTTTAGATTACGTTTTTAACCCAACAGCTGGGTTTGTCCATATTTTACCCAAAATTGGGTTAAAACAACCCAGCATTTTTTAGAGTGATCCAACAGGACAATACTCGAAGAACGACACAATCACTGATCAGACTTTACACACACATCCAGTGGAAAAGATGGACTGATGGAGACACTGAGTTCTTTAAAAGTTAAGGTCTGTAATATTGAGGTTTAATGCTGCAGCTTGGTTTGACATTTTATTAATGACAGCCAAATACATTAAGTACAAATAGATCTACTTTACATAAAAAGGTCCTGATACAAAAATATAAGGGTTAAAAACATCACAAAGCAGAAACATTTTTTTTTCAAACCCTTTTATAAACATAGGCTAATCTGCAACCATTGGTTTAGAAGATTCTCATGACTCTTTTTTTAGATGACTCTTTATGGAAATATGAAAATTGTGTCTTTGTTCAGGTCCAATTAAGGCTGTCTTCTGGGGTCTTTGGTTATCTCTACCTCAGTGGACGAAACATTTGTCCTGCCGTCTCTGTTAAAACCATCAGAACTAAACACAGTAATCACTCAATCCATCATGTGTTAAATATTGCAACACACACTCAAACACAAACAGAGCATTCAAATGTGGATCCAATACATTCATTATTGAGAGCAGGCATCATTATTAATCATATTTAGGACTAAAGAAAAAAATAATTACCAGACATAGCAATCACTAAGAACAATTTTTAACCAAGTAAACTAAATAAAACAAAATCACTAAACAAATCAAAGATATGTCCAGGTTTTCCATGACTGTATGAAACTCGTTACATTATCTGTATTTTCTGATTGATTTGAAACTATATAGCGCCCCCTAGTGAACATTATCTACAGTAACGCTGTAGCACAGGGGCCTCGGAGTGTCTTAAGGAGATAGTTCACACAGAAAATTATTCTGTCATCATTTACTCGCCCCAAACCTGAATGAGTTTCTTTACTGTGACTGGTTTACTTTAAAGAGATAAAGTCATCGACTCCTTCTCTCAGGACACAGAACAATGTGAAAAGACCAGAATGAGACTTGCTTTTTTTTAAATGACGACCTTATCATCATCTACTGTAAAAAGCAGCTGTGCTAAATTTTCATACAGATCAAAATACATTAAACAATAAAAATAGGCTTCTTTAATAGAATAATCTCTGCCCTGAAAGAAGGAAAATCTTTATAAGGTTTCATTTTATAAGGTACTCTTTCATAAGGTTTCTTGTATCTCTAATTCATATCAGCACCATTAGATATTTTATAGTCCCATATTTTATTTGAAGATGTATTCACCTGCATCGATAAAAAATGAGCATTTAAATGAATCTGAGGTGTTGAAATTTATCTAATATTCTATATGGTTAAAACTAGTTTTATCATGTTTACTTTTTTATCATGTTTAGCCCTAAGCTAATTGCAATTAGCATGTAGCTATTCACAGCTAGCATATGTAACATGTTGGACATCCTGTTTGCTAGCATGTGTCAAAAGAGCCAACCCTCATCTGTAAATGATGTTCTGATGCAGAGATAAAGGTCCTGCAAAACTGTTGCTAAGGTGCTGTTTTTGGTTGCTATGGAGTGGCTTGGCAGCTGACAATGATGAAACTCCAAAGGCTGCTTGTCACTATGAAAGATGTAAACCAACTCCCATGCCTCTGTGACATTCAGAATGGAAGATATCCCTTTTTGGATTTGAGTTGCTAGGGTAATTGACAATGGTTACTAAGGCGTGGCCAGGAAGTGTTGAGGTGATTCATGATTGGCTGTTTGCTGCCCCTAATCAAACGAGACCACCCTCATGTTTCTATGACACTTCTATCCAAAGATTTCCCTTTTGATCTCCTTCAATGGAAGTCTATGGAACTTGTTGCTATGGTGCTTGAAATAGTTGCTAGGGCGTGGTTTGATAGCTTCCAAATGATCTTGAGAGACTGATTGGTCGTTTGAGAAAAATGAGCCTGCCCCCTTGTCTCTATGACACTGTGATCCAGAGCTATGTTCAATACAAAATCCCAATACAGTTCACCATAGTAGGAGAAACATGCGTTTCATGGGCCGTCCCTCTACATAGTATGTCTGTGGGTCGACTTTGGGCGCCTCTCGACCCCCAGGGGTGCAACTTTTACCCCATTGTGAGGTATGTTCTTACAGAGCCTACCAGCCTCTTCAAATGTTGTAAACCGCACGTTTCTACTGAATCCTCGCTCAGAGAAGTGACCCATCAAAGTTTTTACAATGAAAGTTAAACAATGAAAATGATAAATTATGAATATACTGTATATCGAAACATGTTTAGATTTTGAACTAAATAAATAATTTTCATTGTGTATTTCATATTAGTCGTGTAAATTCATTGATTGTGTTTGACAGGTGTGATGATCAGTGGAGTTGAGTTTGTACCTCCATCATTAGGGCACGGGCTAAAATATGGATAGAGTTTCCCAGTGAAAGACTGATGAGTGAAAGAGTAGAGATGAGAGCTGGACTCCACATCATAAAAGGAGACCAGACCCTCCTCATAATCCACAAACACACCGACCCGCTGCGGCTTCACTCTCACACACAGAAAGACACGAGGATCAGCGCCGGCTTTATATTCATTCCCATTCCTCAGAGCCACAGTCCAGTATCCATTACTGGGACTCAGTGTGATCTCTCCCTTCCTGTTAATGGATTCTCTGGCCACTCCTAAAGTCCATTCAGTCTTTCCCTTCACCTGCACCTCAAAATAAAATCTCCCTGAGGAGAATCCCTCCTTTCCCAGGACACAGGGACATGTATCAAATCTCTGTGGTTTGTCTGGGAGTTTCTGTCTAATGTCTCCATCTCTCACTTGTTTTCCATCATCAGACAGGATGAGATCAGGATGAGCTGTATCAGGATCCAGAGTCACATCCACTGAGGAAACAGACAATATAAATCACAACTTAACACAGACTTTAGTGCTGATGTGTGTAATATGTAATGAGTGTGTAATCATACTGTCGGTCAGTGATGAAGCTGTGAGTATCTGAATGTAATCTAGTGTAGGTCAGACACACACTGTACCTGCATACTGCTGTGTCCTCTTCACTTCTGTAGAGACACACGACAAGAAAACATCAGCAGATCTTTCACATGTTTATGTGTGCAATTATAGACAAGATTTAAGGGTATATTTAAAGAATTGTGAACATCATGTTTCATCTGATCAATGTCTCTCTGCTGATATTTAGAGAATCTTCTATCCTCCTATTGTGTTTGAGCTCGAAATATTCCTCCTTTTTACAACATCTTTGGGAAGGTTTTGTGATTTTTTTCTGCCTAAAGTTATTCATCTCAGATTTGTAATGATTAGTGTTGTGGTTATTTAGCAAAGACAATACAATAAAAATTATCTTTAAGAAAATTAAAAGGAAAGCCCAGCACTGAAAGCTGTTTGAACTACAGGTCAGAAATTTCCCTCTAAAAGAGAACATTAGCATCTTAAATTCATGATGTGGATCGATTAGCTTTTCTTCTGCTGAACTTATTTTATCTGAAACAATCACAACATTTTGATGAAACAGCTGAAAAGACCAACAGAAAACGAATGTTTCTTTCTGTTGTTTCTCATGTAAAAGTGTTCACTGATGCACTAAAGCCTCGAGGTTCTGGTTTCAGTGATGAAGCTTCTAGTACAAGATGAATTTACTGCATGTTTTCTGAGATTAGAGATGAATATGACCTGCTCTGATGATAATGAGACAAACACATGATCACACACTTCTCTTATTTCAGATTGACCAGACTCATTGTTCATTACTGATATATAAAGATGATAAATATATGTATCTGTACGGTGTGTTTGATATTGCTGTACCAGTGTGTGTGAGTTTCTCCTGTAGAGAGTCCTGCAGTTTAGTCAGAGCTGTCCTCAGAGCCTCCAGACTCTCATCAGTCTTCACACTGATCTCAGACCAGTTCCTGGTGCTTCTGGAGCTGCACAGGGACGAGTAAATCTACAGCAGGAGAGAGAGAGGAGAAATCCTTCAGCATGGGGAGTGTTCTGGTGTCATCCACTGCATTATCATTGATCAGAGAGATGTTGACTGACCTGTAGGAGGTGGAGGTGATCTTCAGTGTGTGAGAGCTGCTCCAGCTCAGTGTTTCTCATCTTTAGCTCAGTGATCTCCTGCTCCAGCTCTTCAATGAGCTCTTCCTCCTGTTTCTCTGCTGCTTTCTGCTGCTCCTCCATCATCTCCAGCAGTTCAGTATAAAACATCTAAAGCAAGAGTCAGTATTACTATTACTATTGATCATATTTCAGTGTTTTAGGGAGTTGTTTTCTTTCAGTTTTATTTGCACCGTTTGGACTGAATGATTCCTCAAATCACGTGCCTTGTAGAGAAGAGTTGAAAAACTAATGAAATGGCAGCAGGTAATCACAATTAGCGCTTTTGTACAACAATTCACTAAACACAAATTTAATATTCATTAATATGTTATAGATACAATATTGATAGTTATTTATACTTAATATATTTTTGCTTTGCCAATGAAAACATATAAACCACAACAGAAACAATTGTTGAACGTGTCTGAGCAGCACATACAGGTGTTTCTGTGGTTCTTTCTTTCATTTAAACAAATCGATTGAATGAATGAATAAATTAAAAACAGTCACTTTTTGCCATAATGATGTATCGATGTAACCTGCAGAAAGAGTCAATGTACAGTCCACAGCACTAACACACACACTGACAGACAGACTCAAACACACACAGACAAGAAGAGTGATGCAAACAGAACAGTTAAAAGTCCCCTAAACTAACTGATGCAATAAATATTTAAGAAAACTGAATTACATCATTTAACTCACTTTTCTGACTTCTGCTGAGTGTTTGACATCTTGAATCTTCTTGATTCTGTCCTGGATCTCCTGCTGTGTGTCTTTCTGTGTCTTCATCAGTTGAGTCTACAGACAGAGAACACACACAATATGTTTTCATAACTGATTCATTTTATATTAAAGAACATGTGATCCTCATAATAAGAGCCATTTAAAATCAGTTTGTCAGGAACTTCTACCTTCTTCTCTTCACTCTCCTCTTCTAGAGGAACAGTGTTGTGGTTCCTGTGGTCTGTCACGAGACACATCAGACACACACACGTCTGATCATCTCTACAGAACAGCTCCAGAGGTCTCTCGTGTTTCTGACATATATAGTCCTCCAGATTACTCACAGGATTGATCAGTTTGTGTTTCTTTAAACCTGCCACTCTCAGATGAGGCTCCAGGTGAGTTTCACAGTAAGAGCTCTGACACACCAGACACGACTTCAGGGCTTTCTGCTTTCTGTCCTCACAGACGTCACACACAACTTCAGCTTTTTTCACAACTTCAGCTTTTTTCTCAGGACTTTTCTTTTTATAGTGATCTACGAGCTCTCGGAGTGTGGTGTTAATCTTGAGATCAGGTCTGTGCTTGAATGTTTCTTTACAATATGGACAGTTGCAGGTCTGGCTGTTGTCCCAGCACTTATTCAGACAGGTCTTGCAGAAGTTGTGTCCACATGGAGTGCTGACTGGATCAGTGAACACGTCCAGACATATCGAGCACTGAAGATCCTCAGTCAGTGGACCGCTGGAGGAAGACATCGCTGGAGAGAGAAATGATGAAGATAAATCACCAGTCTAAAGTTTGGACACACATCTGACTTTCTGATCTAATGGCTATTATTATAAATGGATGAGTGAAGGAAAAGACTCAACAACCCCCCTGTGAAATTCATTTAATACTGTTTATAAAGAATCTCATGAAGTTGGTTGAATGTAAAAAATGTCTAGAGATAAAGAGTGACGACTTTGAAGAAACTCAAATATATGAGAGATCATTTACAGTCAGCTGGTCATTAAAAAAAGACAAAGCCAGATAAAGTGATCAGACCCTAATGTGCACAGACACTTAGTGTACCAAATCAGTAAATACATGAAGGAGTAATATTGATTTGAAATTATTTTATAATCTGCTACTGTTCACTCCTGAACTGTACATGTTAAATATTATATGAGAAGACTGTAAGTCATTCATGCACTAATTCATTCTTATTCTGTTTTTGTTATTATTATTATTATTTGTATTTACTTACATGGAGGTATATCCTCAATACTCTGTCTCCTGTTTTTTCTTGCTTTTGTTGATGTTGGTGAAGATTCTGCCATTGTTCTTCTTCTTCCCTCTTCGTTTTCAGGAATAGAAATGTTATTGAATGATCAAAGAACTAATAAAAACATCTAATGTGTATTTGTCACTGAGGTTTAAATGAAATCTTACATCGAGTCTGATTTAGTTTTAATTATTCATAATAATATTATTTCAAGTGAAATTTATAATTTATATCAGATTGGTTCAAATGAAGAAAGTAATAAACTTACAGGACAATCTGAACTTTGACCTGCTGTTTAGATTAAAGAAAGTACAAAGTACAAGTGATGTTTTTCATCAAAACTATATATACAGTAGGCCTACATACATTCATATATATATACATCTCTCCACCAAATACATTATATAGTCAAGTGTAGTTTTGGTCTAGTTTATGTGATTTTCTTCCGCAGTTTCGTGTTCAGTGAATCTGCAGCTCATTCACTTCCTGTTTCTTTAGTTTTTCTGTCATGTGAGAAAATGACAGAAACACCAAACTGTGCTTTAAAACACATCTAAATGACACACTTTTAATACACATTTGATACAATTTCAGTGTAAACAACTAAAGTAGTTGAGTATTTGACATGCTTAAACCTGATGCAGTTTGGCATAAACCTATAAACCAGATCACTTCCATTAAACCTGTTCAGCACAATCTCTCTTATATTTCTATCTCTTACCTGTGAGTATCAGATGTGTCCACAACACTCTTTGAACGGATCAGTAAATATTCTGATCGATTCTGGCGTCCATTGTCGTTGATCAGTTTCACTTTCTCTGAATCTCTCTCTGAACGAGTGACGTCAGAGCTCCACCTGTATTCATTTCACACATTTATATTTGTCCCTGTATTCGGTGTGTTTGGTTCATGTGTGTGTGTTTGTATTGGGACTGATGTTTCAATCAGGTCATGAAGAAGAGATTTCAGCAGACTTACAAAAGCTGGATTGTTTGGCAGTATTGGTTAAGAGTTTCCAGGACAAATGCTGCTCAACTTAGACAATCATCAGTGGAGAAAGTAGGCCTATGGCACGTCAGTGACATTAATAACAGGTCAGGGCATCCCTCCATAACACATGAGAAGACAAAGAGGAAACTGCAGGGAGACTCTCAAACATGAAGAGTTGCAGCTCTTTCTGTCAAGTCCTGGTTTCTCCTACATGTGACACTATCTCCTGTATTCTCCCTCTGTCTGGGCTATGGGAGACGCAAACCTTTTCTGATTAAAAAAACATCCAAGCCCAGTTAAACCATGCAAAAACATAGGAAACATCAGAAAATGTGTTGCTCTGATGAGACCAAGATTGAACTTTTTTGCCAAATTTTTAAAAGGTATATTTGTCCCAAAATCAACACAGCAGAAGATTAAAAGAACAGCAGACCCTCAGTGAAGCTGAGCTTTGAGACTGCTTTTCTTCAGCTGGAACTGAGGATTTAGTGAAGACGGAAGTGGAGTCCAGACCTGAATCCTATTGAAACTCTTCAGATCGACCAGGTCACAGATGATCTTTCACAAGAGATGACCCAGGAATTTAACAGATCTTGGGATGGTTTGGAATAATTTCAACCTAGAGTCCTTTGCATCATGAACTCGAACACAAACACCAGTTTGGTGCCGTTCTGGGCATTATTAGTGCGGGTCATTTACGAGATACAACCTTTGATCCATAAACGCCTGCAAGCCATTCGGCTGACTTCCCTGAATAAGCTCTAACTTTATTAATGTTCGACCCAGGGGAAAAAAAGCTACTGGGGTGGTTGGCTCAAGGTCATGGTACAAAGGACCTTAGGTTGAAATTACTCCAAAGCATCCCTGTTTAAATGTTTGCAAAGAAAAATAGGAAAATATTCCTAAGTCAAGATGTGACAATTGCTGATAGACTCATTTCCAAACAGACTGAGAAATAAAACCAAAGAGTGCTTCAACTAAGTATTATTTCAGGGGAGTGCAAACTTTATCTGCAGCAGGTAGTCATTTAAGTTTTTGTTTTTTGTTTTTTTAATTATTATTAGTTCTTTTTTAGTAATTACTTATTTTTTTCTCTAAAATATGTCACTTTGGTTTTCAGGAGCATTGCATGTTGTAATTTGTACATCAAATGTGCAAAAGTTTCTTTTGGATTAATTTTTTACATCATAAAAACCAACCATTTGTTTTAACAAGAAACAGTCATTTCCCAAAAGTGTCCAGCAGAGGACGCCATCCTCTCACAATGACTGGAATTGATTTGATATATTGAATACTTTGTTCTATTCTTAGGGAAATATTACCCTGGTTTTGCCATGTTGTTCATATTTGAGTTCCACGGTAATGCCAGGTTTCTTCGTGTGTTTCTTGACAACCATGATTATAATACCATGGCATTTTAAGGTACCTTGAAATACCATGTACATGCGATGATATTTGAATAATCATACAGTTCTGTCATATCAAGGTATTACCATCTAATGTACCGCTGTAATATCACAGACCATTTTGTTTTGAGATGTTACAAACAGCCTTGATGCAATAATTCAACAGATCTTGATAATTGAGCAAGGTTACAATAATTTACTAAGTTTTGTTTTTGTCAAGATTTTACATTAAGATTTTTTCACTTTGACAAGTGGTGATGGGGGAAAAAACAGGATAACATGAAATTATGAAACAAATATTCATGAATAAGTAAGTATAGCTTATAGATTAAAAAAAAAAAAAAAAAGCAGCACTGTTTTCGGATTTAGTTATAAAGATATAGGGACTGATTGATCATGTTTGGTTTATTTTAACGTTAACAAATATCCCAGGCACTTTCACTTTGTCAAGTGAAAATGTTAGAAAACAATGGCATGGATAATCATGAAAAGTTGAAAATAAAATTATTGTTAAACAAGCATATTTTCACAATATAATTAGCAATCATAACTAGATCTGTACATTTCCTGAAGAAAATTTGAGTGGTGCTTGGGCAGATGCCAACACAATTAACAATGTTGCGATACCATGATATACCACCTGCTTCTAGTACGATTTACCATCACTAATCATGTTTCTAGCATGATTTACTATGATTAGCATGTTGATAGACTCAAGATAGCATGATTAGCATGTTGCTAGCATGATGTTAACATGATTAACATTTTGCTAGCATGTTAATATGATTAGCATTTTGCTGGCATAATTAGAATTTTGCTAACATGATGGTAACATGATTAGCATGTTGCTAGACTATTGCTAGCATAATTGAAATTATGGTGGCTTGATGCTAACATGATTTTCATGTTGCTATCATTATGGTAACATGATGCTAACATGATTTTAATAAGACACTAGAATGATTTCATGTTGCTAACATTATGCTAGCATAGTTATAATGCTGCTACAACGATATTAGCATAATTACCATTATGTTAGCATGATTAGCATGTTGCTAAAATGATATTAGCATATGTTTTCTTGTTTTTATCATCTTTAACCCATTGCTAATTGCAATTAGCATGTAACTATTCACAGCTGGCATATGTAGCATGTTGCATACGTCATGTTTGCTAGCATGTGTCAAAATAGCCAACCCCCAACTCTCTGCGATGTTCTGATGCAGAGATAAGGTAAGGTTGCTAAGGTATTGTTTTTGGTTGTTATGGAGTGACATTGTCAGCTGACATTGATGAAACAAAGGCTGCTTGTCACTATGAATGATATAAACCAACTCCCATGCCTCTCTCTGACATTCAGAATGGAAGATTTCCCTCTTTGGATTTGAGTTGCTAGGGTACTTGACAATGGTTGCTTGGACATAGCCAGGAAGTTTTGAGGTGATTTATGATTGGCTGTTTGCTGCCCCTAATCAAACGAAACCACCCTCATGTTTCTATGACACTTCTATCCAAAGATATCCCTTTGATCTCCTTTAATGGAAGTCTACGCTCTAAAAAATGCTGGGTTTTTTAACCCAATTTTGGGTAAAATATGGACAAACCTAGCCCTTGGGTTAGATTTATTAATGACACTTTTAAGCCAACGTTTGGGTTTGTCCGTATTTTACCCAAAATTGAATGGTTGCTATGGTGCTCGAAATGGTTGCTAGGACATGGCTTGATAGCTTCATAATCATCCTGAGAGACTGATTGGTTGTCTGAGAAAAGTGAGCCTACCCTCTAGTCTCTATGACACTGTGATCCAGAGCTATGTTCAATACAATATCCCACAATTGGCTTTATGCACAGCTTCACTACTTCCTGAACTTAAGCCAGCTCCTTGTTTCCTGTCTGCCATTATTGGCCAAACTTGATTAATCCAGGTGTGCCTGACCTCAGTAGTCACGACAACAATAATCAGACACACCTGAATTAATCAAGTTCGGCCAATAATGGCAGACAGGAAACAAGGAGCTGGCTTAAGTTCAGGAAGTAGTGCAGCTGTGCATAAAGCCAATTCACCATAGTAGGAAAAACATGCGTTTCATTGGCCGTCCTTCGCCATAGTATGTCTGTGGGTCGACTTTGGGCGCCTCTCGCCCCACAGGGGGGCAACTTTTACCCCATTGTGAGGTATGTTCTTACAGAGCCTGCCAGCCTCTTCAAATGTTGTTAACCGTGTGTTTCTGCTAAATGCTCGCTCAGAAAAGTTAGGGTGACCATATTTTGATTACCAAAAACCAGTAGATTCGGCCCGGCCAACAGATATTCAAATGATACTTGAAGTTTACTCAAAGATGCCTTATTAATTTCAGTACAATTAAAATAGGCTATGCCACCTCTGTATGAATTTAAAAATGTAAAAGACACAGATTCAGATAGGCTTCTCAGGGGTTACTCAACATGTTGTATTATGACAGGTTTTAAAAATAATGATAGAGATAATGTCTCTTCTGTATTAGAAAAATAAATATATAAATAACTAAAAGAAATACCTCCAAATTGAACAAAAATACCTCTCACAAACTTACAAAAACAAACTAACAAAATATATTTATATCTTTAGTTTTCTTCCTCTTTATCCTGTTTTTCTTCCTCATCCTCCTTGTTTTCCCATCTATATTTTGCTGTAGAGCTGATCTTTCCCAGCAGTTTTTTTGAAAACCAGGACATGTCCTGGGAAAACAGGATTGAATCAAAGTTGTTTGATTTTAACAATGAAAAAAAAAAATATGATGAAAATATAGCAAAACATGTTTAGATTTTTTTTTTAACTATATAAATAGTTTTCATTGTGTATTTCATATTAGGGGTCTAAATTAATTGATTGTGTTTGACAGGTATGATGATCAGTGGAGTTGAGTTTGTACCTCCATTATTAGTGCATGGGCTAAAATATGGATAGAGTTTCCCAGTGAAAGACTGATGAGTGTAAGAGTAGAGATGAGAGCTGGACTCCACATCATAAAAGGAGACCAGACCCTCCTCATAATCCACAAACACACCGACCCGCTGCGGCTTCACTCTCACACACAGAGAGACACGAGGATCAGCTAAGGCCCTATATGAATTCTCATTCCTCAGCCACACAGTCCAGTGTCCATTACTGGGACTCAGATCGAATGCTCCCTTCCTGTTAATGGATTCTCTGACCACTCCTAAAGTCCAGTTAGTCTTTCCCTTCACCTGCACCTCAAAATAAAATCTCCCTGAGGAGAATCCCTCCTTTCCCAGGACATTTACGTATGTGTCAAATCTCTGTGGTGTGTCTGGGAGTTTCTGCTCAATGTCTCCATGTCTCACTTGTTTTCCATCATCAGACAGGATGAGATTAGGATGAGCTGTATCAGGATCCAGAGTCACATCCACTGAGAAAACAGACAATATGAATCACAACTTAATACAGACTTGTGCTGATGTGTGTAATATGTAATGAGTGTGTAATCATACTGTAGGTCAGTGATGAAGCTGTGAGTATCTGAATGTAATCTAGTGTAGGTCAGACACACACTGTACCTGCATACTGCTGTATCCTCTTCAATTCTGTAGAGACACATGACAATAAAACATCAGCAGATCTTTGACATGTTTATGTGTGCAATTATTGTCAAGATTTAAGGTTATATTTAAAGAATTGTGGACAACATGTTTTATCTGATCAATGTCTCTCTGCTGATATTTAGAGAATAACTGTCACGAACAAACACAACGGACAGAAGATCCAAAAGCAGTTGTTTTTAATTAAAGGGTAATCCAAACTCATAGTCATCCAGACAGGGGTCAAAATTAAATAAGGCTATCCAAAACATTAGACAAAAACAAGAAACGGGCAGATACAGACTAGGAAGTATGGTGACATAAAACAACAACTCCGTACACATACTGACACTGACAGGGAATATATACACAGATCTAACAAGACTAACAATGAACAGCTGGGAACAATAATTACGGGGAACAGCTGAGTGCAATGAACTGATTAGTGACAGTGACAGACAGAATGCAGGGAAATGAAGTCAAATGTGAAGGGCACCATGAGAACAAGGACCTCTAGTGACAAACAAGGGAACACAACCAGACACTGTGACATAACCCCCCCCCCCCCCCCCCCCCAACTGGCTCCGGCTCTGGAACAGTAGACACTGGCTCTGGCTCTGGAAAAGCAGACACTGGCTCTGGCTCTGGAACAGTAGACACTGGCTCTGGCTCTGGAAAAGCAGACACTGGCTCTGGCTCTGGAACAGTAGACACTGGCTCCGGCTCTGGAAAAGCAGACACTGGCTCCGGCTCTGGAACAGCAGACACAGGCGTGTCCAGGATCCAAGCCAGATGCTCCAGATAGTCCAGTATTGCCTTGGTGGCCACACAAATGGGCATCTCTTTATCTGTCTCAGACTGGGCAGACGTGACGTGAACAGTCTCTGACTGGGCAGACGGGACGTGAATAGTCTCTGACTGGGCAGACGGGACGTGAACAGTCTCTGACTGGGCAGACGTGACGTGAACAGTCTCTGACTGGGCAGACGGGACGTGAACAGTCTCTGACTGGGCAGACGGGACGTGAATAGTCTCTGACTGGGCAGACGGGACGTGAACAGTCTCTGACTGGGCAGACGTGACGTGAACAGTCTCTGACTGGGCAGACGGGACGTGAACAGTCTCTGACTGGGCAGACGGGACTGGGCAGACGGGACGTGAACAGTCTCTGACTGGGCAGACGGGACGTGAACAGTCTCTGACTGGGCAGACGGGACGTGAACAGTCTCTTACTGGGCAGACGGGACTCACAGTAACCTATGCTTCCTCATCCATTTACGCTTCTTTCCATATGGTGATGTGAATCTCCTTCTGTCCGGCGTTAACGGCTGCAGTGTACTTGGCGCGTCAACACACACAACGGCTGCAACTACCATGTGATCTCCCCAGTGGACCAGCACGACAACCGTCTGGATTGAGTCAAGTAGGGGACATCTGTAGGGTCTTCAAGCAGTCACCTTCCGTCCTCAGTGTTTCGTCGACTAGCCCACAACACCTCAAGAGGGCTCCACATTGACTATGGCGTCCCAGACCTACTTCCATCCTGAAGTGGCTCCTTCCTCGTAGTACACATGTGACCTAACCACAACCTCTTCGCAACCCAACCATATGCGGTCACCCGCGGTTACCCGCAGTTACGGGTCATCCAAAAATGTTTTTAATGATATTCGGGTCGCGGTCGGTCGGGTCGTTTGAAAAAAGATGGCAATTAAACATTTGTATTAATATAGTACTAGACACAATTTTGATGAAATATACAGCCCTACACATTATTGGCTGAATAACTGGCACGAAGATAACACACAAGCTCAGTCTAAACAGTTCTCGGTTCTATGATTCGAGAACCGCTGTCCCTGTGCGGTCGGTATAGTATCAGCTGCTCGTGCTCATCACTTCTCTCAACAGTGGCACCAACATGTCTCGGTTCAGTGAACTGTTGGAGTTACTGGAGTAAAATATAATTCAGGATATTGATTTCTTTCGATTCGTAGGCGACTGTCAGGCATGTCTGAAAGTGAGTAACTTTAGTAAATTTGTGGATCAGCACTGACGCAAGACGCGAACTGTTTCGAACGATTCAGTTCGAGTTAGTGTACTGGTTCGACCGTTTCACTAAAAAGAACCGGTTCAAAAGAACGATTCGTTCACGAACCGGCCATGTCTACAGTCTGCAGAGAGATGAAGGCGGCAAGAGAAAAGGTGAAGACTGGGGAGTGGAAGCTCCGCAAATACACAAATAGAAAGAGTAAAAATGTGGGAGACATTTGCTGAAATAATAAAAGATGATGACCAAAGTGCTGGCTTTGCCTTTGTTATGTGTAGGCCTACGTCTTCTTGCGATGCTGTGTTGTTACACGTCTATGGCCCAATAACGCTCTGATGAGCATTTACTACTTTTAAAAAATGCGGTCAGGAAGCGGGTCGGGTACAATATTTTTTTTTACTATTTTTTGCGGTCCGAGTTGCGGGCGGGTAGCTAAAAACGTCGGTCGGCTGCGGGTTGTTTATACATTGACCCGCGCATCACTGATACGCGCCAACTCGTTTGATTAGGGCTGTCGTGCCCCACGGTCGTCGTTAAAGCAGGTTCAGTGGCAACTGTTCCGTATGACATACTAACTTCCGCAAAATACAATATCTGCCCAATATCATTCACACAATATACACAGGAACGTAATAATAACTACGCAAATTACCCAAATAAGCCACCAGACTCTACAAAATCGTAGCATGGCGGCCTGTACATAGCCAGCCAGAATCTCTCGGTCTCAACCACAGCCAGTTGCTGCTCCTCTCTGCTGCTTCAGATAAGTTCTTTACAGTGCGACACAACTCTTGGCCACTGAATCCGACGTTGTAGAGTGTGTCCTCGACAACCCACTCCCACTGGATAAACCTGGACTCTCCATCCTAGTTGTTCTGCTTCAGTGGCCAGATGAGCATACTACAGTTTCTTCCTCTCATATGCCTCATCTACAGCATCCTCCCATGGGACTGTTAACTCTATCAGTTGAACAATGCATGCTGATCCAGACCACAAAACAATGTCTGGTCGGAGATTAGTGTTGGCAATCTCAGGTGGAAAAATAAGCTGTTGATCAAGATCAGCCAGCATTTTCCAGACCCTAACAGCTTCCAGTTGTCCTGCACTCTTAGAAAAAAGGGTTCATTGGGGTTCTATATATGAAGCATGGGGATCTTAACTCAACTCCAAAAAACCTATGCTGAAAAACGTTCTATGATTACTAAAAAGAACCCTTTTGGCACAAAAGGTTCTTTATAGGCTATTATTCATTCATATGTTGCATTATTCTGAAACATTTTGTTGTTGTAATTAAATTATTGTTTATTAAACTGTTGTAGTAACTTAATTTCACATTTTAATCAGGCTGATTTTTGGAGGAGAAAAACTAAAATGACACTTTTCGTGTGAATTTGGTTAACTACATAAAATTATCTTACTATATACATTTTCTAAACCCCATATCGTGAATTTGTGATCATTCACATGCATTCATAAATACATTTTAGGTTCTTGATGTTTGTCAATAATATGAAATATTTAATCCGAAAAGGACAAAAAAAGATAAGGAATGAGCCCAAAAGGTTCCATATAGAACCTTTTTCCTGGTTACAAAGAACCCTAAAGTGTTCTTATTATTGAACCCTTGAAAGGGGTTCTGTATAGAACCTTTTAGGGATTCCAAATACGTAGGGCTAATAGAACCTTTTCTTCTAAGAGTGTGGTCGACAATTGGTTTTAACAACTTTTCTAGGTGGTTGCTCACCAGGGCGGAGGAATATTGTCCCTTATTTCAGCTTGACCAGACTCATTGTTTATTACTGATATATAAAGATAATAAATATATGTATTTGTACGGTGTGTTTGATATTGCTGTACCAGTGTGTGTGAGTTTCTCCTGTAGAGAGTCCTGCAGTTTAGTCAGAGCTGTCCTCAGAGCCTCCAGACTCTCATCAGTCTTCACACTGATCTCAGACCAGTTCCTGGTGTTTGTGGAGCTGCACAGGGACGAGTAAATCTACAGCAGGAGAGAGAGAGGAGAAATCCTTCAGCATGGGGAGTGTTCTGGTGTCATTATCATTGATCAGAGAGATGTTGACTGACCTGTAGGAGGTGGAGGTGATCTTCAGTGTGTGAGAGCTGCTCCAGCTCAGTGTTTCTCATCTTTAGCTCAGTGATCTCCTGCTCCAGCTCTTCAATGAGCTCTTCCTCCTGTTTCTCTGCTGCTTTCTGCTGCTCCTCCATCATCTCCAGCAGTTCAGTCTGACATCTCTCAATGGAGCGGATGAGATCAGTGAAGAGCTCCACACGGGCAGCTTTCTCCTTCTCTGTGTTTCTCTGAGCAACCAGGACAATCAATTAATTATTCACTGTTTATGGGCATGATGCACAGTTCATATTACAGAGTACATGCATTCATCATGTCTAAATTCATGTGTCCAGAAAATAAGCAACCACAATCACTCACTTTTCTGACTTCTGCTGAGTGTTTGACGTCTTGGATCTTCTTGAATCTGTCCTGGATCTTCTGCTGTGTGTCTTGAATAATCAACTGAGTCTATGAATAGAGAATATTTGATTGATGGAATGACATGAGGGTAAGTATAAATGACAATTTTAATGTATATATGTGAAATATTGTAGTGTTGTTAGTACTTCATACTTACTTCTTCTAAAGAAATAGTGTTGTGGTTCTTGTGGTCTGTCACAAGACACATCGGACACACACACGTCTGATCATCTCTACAGAACAGCTCCAGAGGTCTCTCGTGTTTCTGACATATATAGTCCTCCAGATTACTCACAGGATTGATCAGTTTGTGTTTCTTTAAACCTGCCACTCTCAGATGAGGCTCCAGGTGAGTTTCACAGTAAGAGCTCTGACACACCAGACACGACTTCAGGGCTTTCTGCTTTCTGTCCTCACAGACGTCACACACAACTTCAGCTTTTTTCACAACTTCAGCTTTTTTCTCAGGACTTTTCTTTTTATAGTGATCTGCGATCTCTCGGAGTGTGGTGTTAATCTTGAGATCAGGTCTGTGCTTAAATGTTTGTTTACAATATGGACAGTTGCAGGTCTGGCTGTTGTCCCAGCACTTATTCAGACAGGTCTTGCAGAAGTTGTGTCCACATGGAGTGCTGACTGGATCAGTGAACACGTCCAGACATATCGAGCACTGAAGCTCCTCAGTCAGTGGACCGCTGGAGGAAGACATCACTGGAGAGAGAATTATTAAGATCATTATAATTAATATATTTAAGAATTAAGATTAATCACCTGCACAAGTGTAAAGTCAAATTTTTGTTGAAAGAATGTCCAGAATGTGCAGAGATTAATTCTAAACAATGCATGGTTATTTTAAAGATAAAATATGAGAGATTAAAGTGGGTTGACTCACATGGAGGCTCAGTCATACTCCCTCTCCTTTCTCGTTTTTTTGTTGATGGTGGGAAAGATTCTGCCATTGTTCTTCACCTCTTTATGAAGAAAAGAAAACCACAACAGAATAATCTTAAATAGGCAATAATGTCTACATTAAAGGACAGCACAGATAACCTTTTCCCCAAAATTAACATATATTTTGTAAAGCCAAGAGACATTTAATTTTGGATATGAGGAAAAGTGATTTTCAGGTGCAGTGTATTTCAAAACAAATAGTTTATTAAAAATATTAACAAATTGTAATTAACAATTCTGATACCATTTCAGTCTAGTAAACATTTTTGTAGAAGAAAAAATCCTTTTAAAACTGTGTATTCATAAAAAACTAAACATTTGCTGTTTTTATTAATGGGGATACCAGTCTAATCACGCCACTTTCTCTGCTGTCTTCCAGTGCTCTGTGTATATCTGAGATCCCTGTCATGAGACTGGCATGGACAAAGGACTCCTATTTAGCACAATTATAGCCAACCCAGAGGGGGGACTTAAGGAATACACATGTGACCCAGAGGGATCCATATGAGGAAACACTGGGGTATCCAGCCGCAGGTGGAACATTACAACCCCAAGGGTGGCAAGGTGGCTTGCCGAGGGAAAGACACATGCTCAGAGAGGCTTACAGTGGAAATACACATGTGGGGATCGCTCAGGGGAGGGACCATGCACACAGGAGGCACCAAGTCGACGCGCAGGCAATAGACACTGGCGCTGACGTCAGAAGTGCTGGAGGAACTAAGGGCTTTCGGGGAAGCTCACCTGATGAGAATATCGCACGTATCCAGTCCGTAGAGTGGAATGGCGAGCAAGCGAAAACACCTGAGCAGGTCCGGTACTAGCTGGTTGAAACAAGTACATGAGAGGACACAGGCTCCACTCGGAGATTGTAGAATCTGGCCAATGTGATGAGTGTTGCCCAGCCTGCACCTCTGCAGATGTCTGTTAGCTAGGCGCCATGTGCTGGAGCCCAAGAGGACACCACACTGGGTGGAGTGGGCAGTCACACCAAGGGGGCACGGTCGACCTTGCTGCTGGTTTGCCAAAGCAATGGCATCCACTATCCAGTGAGACAACCTTTGCTTGGAGAGAGCATTTCCCTTCAGCTCCCCACAATAACAGACAAAGAGCTGGTCTTAGGTCCTGAAACACTGCGTTCTGTCTACATAAGCACGGAGGGCACGTACTGGACAGAGCACTGCCACGGCTGGGTCTGCCTCCTCCGGGGGCAGCGCTTGCAGGTTCACCACCTGGTCCCGGAAGGGAGTGGTAGGAACCTTGGGCACATATCCAGGCAAGGGGCTCAGGATCACGTGAGAGTAGGCCGGCCCAAATTCCAGGATATGTGCCCAAGGTTCCTACCACTCCCTTCCGGGACCAGGTGGTGAAACAGGACCAGGGGTGTTGTCATAGGAAGTAGCTAGGTAACGCTGCCATCTCTGCCTGGAGCACAGTCATTGACCGCGTCCTGACAGAGGAGACCAGGGAAGGACGAACGTTCTTGCGGGGGTCTGCTCTGCCAGGGGGCTGAGCACAGAGGGGGATGAGAGCGGCACGGTCCGGGGACAGCGCAAACTGTAATCCGGCTCTGGGACAGAGGAGGATGAGGGGTGCACGGCTCAGAGGCGGTGCACCGTGTCATCCAAGAACTCTGTGTGCTCAGGGATGGATGTAATACTTCTTTCCTTGACCACATTAGAGTGCTGCCCACTTGAGGTTGAGCAGCGGGGAGTGGAGAACAAAAGATTCTCCCTGGCCCTCCTCCCCGGGAAGGAGTAGTCCTGGTACCATCTCCTGGGAAGTATCCATCTACATCCCTGAGCAGCCCATCTCAGGAGCGCCTTAGCGCTTTAACCAGGCATTTACCGGGGGACGTGGGGTGGAGAGGGCTGGGGCCTGGGTGAAGGTTTCTGCTTTGGCCGGGCGGGAGGGGCGGGAGGGCAGCCTCTGCGGCGAACAGTCTGAGGCGCCTGCCCGGCCGACTGGGTGGAGGTCGCAGCAGGTCGACGGGGCCAGATGTGTTTTATGACCTCAGTCTGTTTCTGAGAAGTCGAGAATTGTTGGGCCAAGTCCTCGACTGCACCGCCGCAGAGAATGCAGAGAAGCAGCTGCCTGTCCCACTGCTCTGTAAGACTTCGCCACTAGCGTAGACGAAAATATACAGGCTTTGGATGGGTCCTTAGGCTCGTTGCGAGAAGAAGCACTCTGTGGACACATTTGCATCGCAACAGAGTGTTCAAAAGGGCAGAGCCCAGTGTACCCACAGGCAGCGCCTCCATCGAGGGGAGGAAAGGCAGATGAGATCTTATTATGCACGTCCGGGAAGAAAGGTATTGCAGTTGGCTGTGGACGTGAATCGGTGGCCATGCCCAAAAAACAATCATCCAGCCGTGAGCACTCAGGACAGGACGGAGGAGTCCCGATGCTCGCTGCTGCCCGGGAAAGCATGGCAGTCATCTTGGGGTCGGACTGGACGAATGACTCCACACCCGAAGGAGTCAGCCCCGCCGAATAATTAAGTAAGTAAAGTTTGTTTATAGAGCACTTTTCACAGATAAAATCACAAAGTGCTTTACAAAGTGTAACCACAACAATAATACAGTATACAATCAATAAAAAATTACATTAAAATAGCCCAAAATAAAACCCAGTCAACTAAAAGCTTGTTTAAATAAAAATGTCTTGAGCTGCCTTTTAAAAGAATCGAGTCAACCGCATCCAGAAGTGCACGGGCGAGGCATCTTTAAAAAGATGTGCCGCGTGGAAGCTCTTTTAGAGAGGAAACTAGGTGCTGAAGCACCCGCGGAGAAACTTCTTTTACTGTCTATGGGAGAAACACACTCACTGGCAAACCACTGCACAGATAAGCAGGAAGCACGCACTCACTGGGATATCACCGTCACACCAACGCCGAGAATTGGCTTTATGCACAGCTCCACTATTTCCTGAACTTAAGTCAGCTCCTTTGTTTCCTGTCTGCCATTATTGGCCAAGCTTGATTAATTCAGGTGTGTTTGATTATTGTTGCCGTGACTACTGTGATCAGGCACACCTGAACTAATCAATTTTGCCAATGGGCTCTATGCACGGCGGTATTTCCGGTGAAGCATTAGGGATGCTCGATAACTTCCGCCGATCGTAGAGTCCAATGCAATACCGAGAATTTATATTGAATTTTATACTCCATGGTTATACTAAAGAAACATTAGTCACAAAAACAGATAAAACAGACACCCCTCGTTGTGTTTATGCTTCTTTTTAAAATTATATTAAATAAATATAACTATATATAAAATTACATCTAAACGTATGTACGTTTCATTTCAAAGACTGGAGGACAGTAAATCTTGAAGACTCTGCCATATTTCCGTCTTCCTCGGTTTTCCTCCGCTTTAATCTCCACAACCGGAAATGGACGAGCATCCTTGCGTCAAATGCAGAATTTATGCGTGCATATAGCCCATAATGGCAGACAGGAAACAAAGGAGCTGGCTTAAGTTCAGGAAGTAGTGCAGCTGTGCATAAAGCCAATTTGCGTGCCCGAAGACGGTGACAACTTCAGAGATGCCTTGTGGAATGAAGAATGAACTTTGCTCCGAGTCCGAAGCAAAAACATATCTGCTTTCCTTTTGCATTGCATTCTGCGCCGACGGACGGCGCCCTCCTTTTTATACCCACGAGGTGAGGCGGAGTTACGACATGCAAATTCCGCAGAGTTTCTTTGCTTATTGGTCGTTATATATTGATCAAAGCTGATGGGCGTTCTAAGTGAAACTCGGAGTGTCAACAAAAGAGAACAATATTAACATAAACTTTTTTAATCTATTTTATTCCCAAAAAAAAAAAAAAAAACCCGATGAAAATATTATTTCATCTTGTCACTCTTCATGAGGTGTTTAACACATTTGTGCACAACTTTTGAAACAGGTTCAGCAGGTTTTCTAGTCAAGGGTCACATATGCTTCCTGCTTCTGAGTTTTTGACTTGACAAAATTTTAAAAAACTCAAACTTTGCTACACAACTACTCAAATAACATATTTAAATACAATTCTGATTGCTAACTTTTAAGTGCAGTAAATAACTACAAGAGATGAGTGAGTATTTGACATGATTAAACCCTTGGGTCAGTTCATAAACAGCTATTATGTTAAGACTGTCTTAAAAACTAAATAGCAGTTAACTTGGCATTATCTGTCTTACTTTTCGGGATCGAATTAGACCAATCTACATTTTCATGTAACTGACTTAAAAAAGTCTTAAAGAAAAACATTTGATTCACATGTAAGGCTAGTCTTAGCAGATTATACAAATATAGCCTGATTTTGTTCAACTTTTGTTTGACACTGACCTACTAAACCAGATCACTTCCATTAGAAACCTGTTCGGCACAATCTCTCTTATATTTCTATCTCTTACCTGTGAGTATCAGATGTGTCCACAACACACTTTGAACGGATCAATAGATATTCTGTTTTAAGAGGTTGATAGTTTCAGGGCACATGTTGTAGTTAATCAAGTTTCATTTCTCTCTCTGAACTAGTGATGTCAGAGCTCCTCCTGTATTCAGACATTTACATGTGTCCCTCTATTCGGTGAGTTGGGTTTATGTGTTTATTAGTATTGTGACTAATTTTTCTGTCAGGTCCTGAAAAAGAAAAATTGCAGATTTACAAAAGCTTGATTGTTTGGTGATATATATGAAGAGTTTCCAGGACAAATGCTGCTCAACTTACAGATGTTTCATAAAATCCTAAGGAGTGTTAGTCAATCTAATGCTCTTATATTTTGAGACGGGTATGTCAGTCTCGTAGAGGCAGGGTTCTGTCAATCTGCTCTGAGAAACACTAATATGACATTTCAAAATCCAAGTTAAAAGGTAAATAATGTCTCAAAGAAAAGAAAGCAGCAGTAAACCGAGTTTCTCAACATGAAGATTAATCTCAGTGTTTGAACAAAATAATATTACTAATTTTAAACAATTTATCAATATGCTTACAGACAAAATTATTTTAAATTGAGGAATTGGTCATCAAACAACATATTGTCTTATTTCAGTTTTATTCAAAACAAGATGGTAAAAAACAAAAACAAAATAATGACAAGACCAACTTTTTACATCAGCTACACGTTTAACAAAAAAAGTGATGTATATCCAAAAGCAGGAGCAAAGGTTTGGATCCACTGATGCATCATCCATGTAACATCATAAATAAAAAGATTCCAGCTTTATGAGCAGTTCTGGAACCTCATGTTTGCAATACATATCATGCAATAACAGAACCTGAATCCAATAGAGACTATAATTCACATGAGAGCTTCACTACGGTCAGGGAAAGTTTGGTGTGTGTGTGTGTGAGTGTGAATGTCTGTAAGAGACTGAGGGGATCCGTTAGGTCGAGTAATCCTGCAGAAACACACAAATCACACTATTACATTCTGGATAAAAAGTGAAAATGAGTGAAAACTTAAATTCTGATTGAAGAAAGATTAAGAAAAGATTTTTCAATATATTAAACAGCAAGATAACATCAGAATATACAAATACTGTTGTCACTGATTGGTCTCTAGTGACTTTTTGTAGACATTTACATGTGTACAAGAGAAGTACATCTGAACTTACTGCTCTGGGTTTCTTGTTCATCTTCATGTCAAATCTGTGAGGAGAAAACAAATAAACTCTATCATGGCCAGATCAACTAATGAACACTTATAAAACCCTGCATGCAACTAACTAAAAACCCAACATGACTATGAACTCCACAAGCATGCAGCTGAAAAATAAATGCAAAACTGCAGCAACATCTGTGAATGATGAGGCAGAAGCAAGCAGCACAGCATTCATCCACGCGACGCGGACGGCCCTACACAGCCAACGGACAGAAGACACGGGACTGAGAAACAGGAAGTAAAATTGAGACTTACTCAAAGTCATAATCAAACATGCCAGAGGGGCTGAAGGGGGCAGCGTTAGGAAGGAAGAGCATCAGAGGTTAGTGCACTAGACGACCACATCAATCCCACAGTGGACTAGATAGGGTGTCAACACTTGGGTTTATAAAGCATACTCTATAGAGCATCATTGAATATCAGACCCTAACTAGTGCTCATCTTATATAATGAGAAATGATCCTGGATGCAAACTTCATCTGCTCCAAGGCAAACCACACATGACAAAATCAACATTTGCCAATGTTTGTGGATTAATGACAGGATTATATCAGCAAATATTTGAACATTCAAAAAAAAATTTTTTTTTTATTATAGCCTACAGTCCGACTGACAAGATTTACCCATTAAAGTCACATTTGAGATTAATTTTAGACCCAGTTAATATCAAACCTTCCAATCCATATATTTTTCCAAAAATCATCTATAAATACAGCACGAAAATGGGCTGTGCGTACTCGTTGAAAACTAGCTTCTCAAAATCTTCCCTCTGTACATCTAATACAAACACATCTTCAAACCGTTTCATTTGAGTGTTTCATTCTCTAATCAAACCAGCCTCTTATACGTCTGACCTGGACCAGAACAGCATTAGATGAGCATTAGGACCGAGAAAGAGTCTTTAGGCCAAATCCATAAGAGAGGAAAGAACAAAAGTAAAAGAACAGAAAGGAAAGAACAAAAATGAAGTAAACCCCTCCCATTCGGGAAAAGAGGCGTGGCTATCATAATCATCAGTGACTATGTCAATTTATAACTGCTCCCACATCCACTCAGATGTGTCCAAAAGACATTACATCAAACATTTCACAGCCTGTTCTGAAATAGCACTGGATCATGAGGTCATAAATAAATAACCATCTAATATCCTGGACCCCAAGGGCATGCTGGAGATCAGGTACCTGTGTCTGTTCTTGTTCTTGCGTTTCTTGTGGCTGTTGTGGTGGCTTCCAGAGGAAGACGAAGCGGCTTTCTGGGGTTTCAGGTCCTGTAGGGCTCCGTCTGCCTCCTCGGTGTCTTCCTGACTGGGTTCGTTTTCCTGGTTTTGGAGGTCCGGGGACGTGTCGCTCTCTGTTCCGCTTCCTGGCTCGCCTATAGGAGAAGAAGAAAAGGAAAGTTTGCAGACATAAAGTGATTAACACAACAGGCCATAATCAAATTATAAATCTTGCAAAATAATCGTCAAATTGGCTGTTTCTCTTAAAGGTAGTGATGTTACATATGACACTGAAGCTTCAAAGCGTGTATCGAGTATGCAGAACATTTGCTCATGAAGCTTTTTTATGTTTTATGAGTAGTAGAATATACATATTCATCCGAAGCACAACCACAACAATGTTCTTCAGCAAAACGCATCCAGTTTTGTATTTTAACCGCTAGATGGTCAAAAGTTCCATAGTGTAGCTGTAGGTGTGTTCGAGGTGAAACTCTGAATTAGTGTTGTCACGATACCAAAATTATTGTTTCGATACCGATACCAAGTCAAGAATCGCGATTTCGATACTTTTTCAATACTCACGTTTTTCATTCATATGATCAGGAATCCCTCCAAGAGCACAAACAGCCTGTAAAACATTCTTCTTTCAGCATTATTTCATAATTAATAATCATTATTTCTTATTATATATTTCTAAAACACTGACCGCCACTGATGTGACAGAGGACTTGCTGAAAAGACGTTCCGCTTCCTTGAACTTCCTGTTTCTCCGATCAGTCTTGCTGTTGGAATTCCTGAAGCAGAAGAAAGCTGATGCTGACCTGTCCGCCTTTAAGATTTATACATCATTAAACCACATGATGTCACTTCACACTCACTTTTGATTGGTCAGATATCGGTCCCATCCTCGAATGATGTTCCCGTACATCTGAGTGTCCTCCAGGTAACTGCCTTCAAATGCATAAATCTGTCTTTCCAGATTCACCAGAGTCTCCTGAGAAAAATACATGCAAAATCTGTACATATATAATTTTGCTGACTTTGTTTTAAACATAATGCTAAAATAAACACAAACATAATGCTAAAATAAACACTTTGTACAGAATATATATATAAAAATATATAAGTGTTCATTTTAGCATTATGCTAAAAACAAAGTCAGCAAAATTGCCGTTAATAATTTTAGCTGCAGCTGTCAACCATACATGACCTAACGTTACACATGATCACATAGCAATAATATTTATTTCACTGTACAGTTCTACGTTCTTCGCTTATTTTTGAAACTGTAGAAAGTAAGCCTCAAGCTATGCACAAGTGGCATGTCTTTAATGCTGTATATCTGCAGTATGTTGTGCATCAGCAGGCGCCATAACAAAAGCGGCTAATACAGTTAGCATCTTAACATAAATATACAAGATATACAGCAATCACAAAATGGAGTCGTTTTGATATATGAAGTACAAATATAACCTAAGACTATCTGATTATTAAATACAAACACACATGCATTAATTTTAAATAATGTATCTGTACAAGTCTATTTCAGTCTCGCGTTAGCATCCTTATCACAGAACGGGTATTCCAGTCAATATACGCATTACTTGGTGCCGGATCGAGATCGATTTTGGTCTTTTGAATATTTAGAAACGTGTATAATTACTGCAAGCTCTTGTTTTCTTTTGACCAGCTCGGAAAGCTCGCGGCGGGTATCGGGGATCTGCGGTGGAGTCGCTTTGGCGTGCATCGCCATGATGGAACTGAAATGCAGTGCTCAATGACCGAGAAGAGCTGAAGCGGATCATCACCTGCAGTTCTTTAAAAGTCCTCCAGTCCAACAGGGGGCGCTCGCTCCCCTCCAGAGCAGAATTCGAATAAAAAAAAAAGAGCAAAAACGCGAAAACGCCAAACCTGTTGTGTAGTTCATTCAGGATTTTCTTATTTGATTTTTTTTAAAATAGCAGTTTTCTATTAAATCATGAGGCATGTGATTAACTTTAACTGAAAAGGTTTGTTTACCGTCGTCATCCCTATAAGTTTATTAAGTTATTTACGACTTTTTGGTTGGGTACGATCAGTTTTATGCCAGGGAAATGTAATAATAATATCCTGACAGTAGGTTTATTCAATTGAATCGCTAATAGTAATGTCAATTATAATATCTAAGAAATAACATTCGTGGGCGTTTCCATGTGACGTTCCTCTTTGACCAATGAAACACAGACACTAACGGGTAAGCCACGCCTTCGTGATGTTTTCATTTTGTGTTATTTTTCATTCTAGTCATATTACACTTCTATGTCTGTAGCTAAAAAAACATTGAGCTCGCGCGTTCGCCCCGCACAACAAGATCTCGCGCTTTCTCCCGCTTTTTTGACTTTCCCGTTATATCCAGTAGCCACCACCAAGGGGCGACAGAGTGTTTGTTATAAAAGCAACTAAGTTAGCCTTGCGTTTACAAAATGCAAAAGCCTGCCTTTTGGATAATATTTAGGGAGGACAATGGGGCGAAATTAAGACATTTAAAAAAATATTTTAAATAATTTGTTTTGTTTGTTTTGCGATTGCAAAAATGAAATTCTGAACCCACGGCGTGACGTTTACATGTTGCCATGGCAACAAAGAGTAAATCCGTCAGAAACTTTTGAGCGAGTTCACCTACAACAGCATGAAAACAAGAGCACAGGCTCGATGTTTAAACCGACTGTTGATTATTAAATAAATACTTTTTTCTGTTTATTTTTTTCTTTCTCCCTCTACACATGAGAGGGAAGGGAACGGAAGTCATGGGTAAATTACACAAAGGACTGAATGAATGTGAGTGATTTAACTTACCTCAAGTGTCATTAGATCTGCTGAATAGTTTTTTATTTTTCTGTATTTGTTCTTATTAACAGTCATGTATCTGTTTATATAGTAGGTCAGGGATGTGCTGCTTCATCCATTCCAACCAAGTACCAGACAGTCATCATCAGTAATAAAGAGAAGACAGGCTTTTCCTCACAGACAAAGAGGTTTCAGGATCACCTGGTGAGTTTCATAAATAATCCAACTCTCCCACATTCAATTAAAAATACAAATTCTAAATATCACTATCTGTCTATCTGTCTGTCTGTTTGTCTATCTGTCTGTCTGTCTGTCTGTCTGTCTGTCTGTCTGTCTATCTATCTGTCGTTTGTCTATCTGTCTGTCTATCTATTTGTCTGTCTGTCTGTCTTTCTCTTTCTGTCTTGTCTATCTATCTGTCTGTCTGTCTATCTATCTGTCTGTCTATCTGTTTGTCTGTCTATCTGTCTGTCTGTCTGTCTGTCTGTCTGTCTGTCTGTCTGTCTGTCTGTCTGTCTGTCTATCTGTCATTTCAGAATGAGAACCCAGGTCCTGGTTCATATGTCTCACACACAGCTGCTGAGGGATGCAGTCCTTCATTCTCTAAGAGAGGAACAGGCAGTTTTGCGTCAAAAGTGAGACCCTGATCATCAGACAATTTAACCTTAACCAGTGCTTGTGGAATCTGTTTTGTCATTATGTAAGGTCTTGGGTCTTAAACATTACAAATATACTTTTATTTTTTAGACATTAGACATTTTATATTGTTTAATTGGTTAATTCCTTGCAACGTTTTGAAATAAGATGAATTCAAAATGAATTTTGAATTTAATGAATAATATCCCTGAATGTTTTTGCATCTCAAGGCTGGTCGTGTGCCCCGTAGCTTCCCGAGGTTACAGCCAGGACCTGATGCTTATAACCTGCAGACGTCTCTACTTTTCAAGCATGATTTCAACAGAGGAGAATCCAGAATGTTCCGTCCGCCTCTTGCAGTAAAGAGGGAAACACAAAAGAGTGAAAATCCTGCACCAAATCAATATAATGTATGTGGTATCATTGATTACAGTAAATATTACTTTAGCAATTAATCCATCTTCAGTGTCGCATGATCCTTCAGAAATCACTCTCATATGCTGATTTACTGCTCAAGAAACATTTATTATTAATAATGATAAAAAACTGTTGATGTATTTTTTAAACATCTTTGCAGTGACTTTTGTTCAATTTAATATGTCTTTGCTAAATAGAAATATATATTTTTTTTAAATATCCTACTGTCTCTAAACTTTTGAATGGAAATTTATTTTATTTTTATTTTTTTGCTCTCAGGTGCTTTATAATGTCGTGAACAGAAATTCAACCGTTTCGGCTCAATGTGCATTTCGCTCCAAAACCAGACGAACTGCAACTTTAACGGACAACTTTAAAGGACCTTGTCCCTGTGAGTAACTCCCATTTTAGATGGGGATTGCACCAATAAAAAGGTGCAATCCAAACTGTTACTGTAAAATGGTCAACAGTTCAGTAATTAAATCTGATGATAAAAACAACATTATAATTGAAAGCATATGAATATTAGTGAGTGTTGTCAGGTTTTCAAGGGTGTGACTGTTCCTTTGCATGTGCATGTAATTACAGCCACTGTACAGTTGGAATTATGGGTTGTATTTTAAATTCAGTAGTGAAATGTGTATTAATTGGAAAATAAGAGATATGTCCTGCTGTAATCACAACCAAATATTGTAATGCTATTAATCTATTTATTCATATGTTTATGTTTAAAGCTATCGACTGTCAAACAACCGAAAGATATTCCAGATTATGTATCTTTCTATCTCTATCCTTCTTCTAAAGGCCACTATAAAGTGAGTGAGGTTTTGGTCCAGAAGACTCCTCTAGTTCCTATCTCCTGTTTTAAATCCACCACTGCCCGGATCCAGTCGCCCGTGAGAAACAACATCCCCGGTCCCGGGACCTACAACCCCTATCAACCACCAGAACCTGTGAAGAGAACCGTTCTCCCGTAATTAAACTTAAACCAATCAAATACATCTTATTTTATGCTCTTAAAGTGACAGTTCACCCAAAAATGAAAATTCTGTCATTTACTCACCCTTTATTCCCAACCTGTGTAAATTTCTTTCTTCTGCTAAACACCAAAGAAGATATTTGCTAACACTTTAATATGGGGAACACATATGCCTTTTACCACAATAAAATCCTGGTTTATTAATTATTAATAGGCTAGTTAGTAAGGAAGTTTTTGTAGCATTTAAGTTTAGGTATTAAGGGATGTAGAGTAAGGTCATGCAGAATAAGGCTTTAAAATGTGCTTTATAAGTACTAATAAACACTCAACATGCATGCTAATAAGCAACTAATTAATAGTGATAATTGAACCTTAAAATAAAGTGTTTCCAGATATTTTGAAGAATGTCGGTAAGCAAACAGTTGATGGACCCCATTGACTTCCATATTTTTGTCCCAAAACTAGTAAAGTCAGTGGGGTCCATCAACTGTTTAGTTACTGACATTCTTCAAAATATCTTCTTCACAGAAGAAAGAAATTCATACAGGTTTGGAACAACTTGAGTATAAGTAAATGATGAGAGAATTTTCATTTTGGGTGAACTATCCCTTTAAGAGCAACAATGCACTGGTGGAACGTCTACTATTATAGAATGACTTTTTGCCCATTTAAATATTGCTTGCAGAGAATTTCATCAGAATACACAGCTACTTTTGAATATATTTGACATAAAACAGCTGCTTTTATCATAAACTATTTAATCATGATAGTCATGATATCTCAGATGTCTCATTCTTCACACTGGATTAATCTGTTTTATGTTTGTCACATAAAATGATGAAAGTTTTATCGCTATGCAGAAGGAGACACTACTTAGGATTATCAGCACCACCTCTGATACCCGCCAAAGACCCACCTTTCCCCGGCCCGGGACACTACGACATAGTGAACAACAATCCTTCAGCCAAACACCTCGTGTCCAGCGCCGCCTTCCTGTCCGGAACAAGCAGGTGGATACAGGTGGACAAAGGACAGGACATACCTGGTCCAGGTAACACTTACATCATCTCTGCTTCATTGAAAAAATCAGGCTTTTACTTAATTTAGCTGTCCGCTGGCTAAAAAGTTTAAACTTTTGATCATGGAACGATTTACTGAATATCCTAAATTTCCTCTTCCCAGGTTTCTATGAACCCACGGTCCTTTCAAAGGCATCGTTCTTGTATAATCCTGAAAAAATATGGATTCCTGCTTAAACAGCTTTAGTAAAGAATTGACTTAAGGATTTGAAGTGTGCTCTTATTTCATAAAATGTCAGCCCCAGTAAGATTATTATTTCTTCTTTTTCCTTATTATGAATTATTATATCAAATTTTTACTATGACAGGTTAAAGGGATACTCCACCAGCTTGGTTGCTTCTCTGCTCTAATGAATGAATTGGGCTAAGCTAAGTGCTAGAAAAGTTTCACCGTGCGATTAAGCACACGCACTAAGACATACGTATGAGAGGTATGAATCAACTCGTCTTAGTTAAGGGAATAATATAGTTTAACGGTGGAGTATCCCTTTAAGGGCTTTTCTAAATGTGTATCACTTTAATAAAAGCATGTCTAGTAGCTTCTGAACTTCTAGCAGACATGTCTGCAGTCAGTGATCTGAACGAATCAAAGCATTCTCAGAAGTGTAGATCCGCTCTCGGTCTGACTCACGTCTGGACAGCTGAAAGTCAGCACACACGGCTGAGCTCCAAACCCTTGATCCCTCAGCAGCTGATCCTGGACCTGCTGGATGGTGAACATGATGCTGGGAGGGATGTGCTTGAGCTGATCCTGGATCAGTGGTGTAATGAGCAGCTGTTGTGGGACTAGAGGAGGGTGTGGAGGTCTGTGCTCATCTGAACAATGCCAAAATCTATGAGGGGATTTCAGACGCTCATGACTTGAAACTGTCCTCAATGACTTCTGGTCAAGGTCAACATTATGCATAAAATGATTCATCAGGGCTGTTTATTTTCTTTTTTAGATTATGATGTTGTAAGATTATTCGATTATGATTTTACAATGTTTCCAACACGCTAATATACTCAGACTTTTAATGTTTTTGAAAGGCCTCGTCTGCTCACCAAAGCTGCATTTATTTAATAAAAAAATACAGTAAAAACAGTCATATTGTGAATTATTATTACAATTTAAAATAAGTGTTTATTAAGTTAATAAATTGTAAAATATAATTTTCAGCATAATTTCTCCAGTCTTCAGTGTCACATGATCCTTCAGAAATCATTTTAATATAATATGCTGCTCAAGAGACATTTCTTATTATTATCAATGTTGAAAACTGCTTCATATTTTTTATCAAAACCAAGATACATTTTTTAGTTTTTTTTTTTAGTTTTTC
Organism: Pimephales promelas; assembly: GCF_988280905.1. NCBI lineage: Eukaryota > Metazoa > Chordata > Actinopteri > Cypriniformes > Leuciscidae > Pimephales > Pimephales promelas. Next base: position 3,275,754 of record NC_142786.1, on the reverse strand, counting down.
ATTGTTTCTTTGATGAATAGAAAGTTCAAAAGATCAACATTTATTTGAAACAGAAATCTTTTGTAACATTATTAGTGTAACTTTTATCATAAAAATATATTTATTTTAAACAAATTTTACTGACCCCAAACTTTTGAATAATAATCTATGTCTACATGCTAGTGATTTTTAATGATAGTTATGAATAAATATTCTATAAATCTTAATTTATTTATTTATTTATTTTTTAAATTTTAAAATAAGATCGTGTTGAATTTACATTAATTATTTAGTTTCATTCAGGGCTGTATTTAGACATTTTCATATCTGAAATTTTAATTTGTCTGTTTTTTCCCTATGCATATTTGTTGTAGGTGGTTGCTAGGTCTGGGTGAAATTGAGTGTGATGCTCTTCAGTTGCTAGGGTGGTTGCTAGGTGGTAACGAGCCACCCTCAAGTCTGACTCCAGTCCCTCCCTTAATGTAAGTCTGTAAGAAGTTTACACCCATTTTTACATCGGACAAAATTTGAAGTAATAGTTTAAAAACAAATATTAGCTCACCTTTCCTCAAATCAAGCTGGATTATTTGATGCGTCATTCTGTAGTCAATGCAAAACAAGTTTCTCACTGAATTTTAATTAGGGTTACTTCATGAGCTTTTAGTCTTTAGCAATAGCTACCAAATGAGTACAGGGGCCGTGTTGCATGAACATAGCTATTATGTTGTGTCTTACTATTACTAGTATGGCCAACTAGGTTAGTCAAGGGGTAATCAGTGTTACGTTCTAGTATCAAATTAGACCAATCTACATTTTTATGTACTGTAACTGACTTAAAACAGTTAATAACAGTCTTAAAGAAAAAATGTGATGACTAACTTTTAAGACTAGTCTTAGCTTTTTTGATACCGGCCCCAGATATTATCCCATTTGAAACCCATTAAATAAGAATTTGCTTTTATAGAGCTTCGCTTCATTCATACTGGATCTAGCTGTTGAAATATTTGGAGTAATAAGAGTGCAGAAATGCAGAATGTTGTCCACCCATCCCGAATGTCGCCTGTTGGTGATATCTCAAACCCCGCAGCTGTTCGGACCACCCCCATCAGCAGCTGTGAATATGTCCAAATGCTGACCTCACCATTGTCTGATAAAGCTTCTCTTTATCTGCATATCATTCAGATTTCATAAACTGATCATAGCTGATAATGTGATGTGATGTTTTTGAGATGAACAATCTATTGACCGAGATATTCTAAAAGATCATTGTACATCAGTGAGGAGGGATCAGCTGTAATGAGATTTCATTACAATAGATTGATTTGATTTATGTATTTAAGATGAATCACATTTGTAATGAGTCTGTTTTCTGGTTTGCAGGTGTCCAGTAAAGAATAACCTGACCGCATTCTCACCTATGACTCAACAAAGCCTCTTTTATCACATATGAGCTGTTCTCCATGACAGCGAGACATAACAGACGATTTTAGGAAGGGTACGCAATGAGTGCTTGATGACGCCGGATACACATCCCCAGGGTTTTGCACTCTACAGATATCAATTGTTTAACTCATGACTGTTTGGATCTACATTTATCTCAAAATACCCGCAAGCATGCACTGAAAGCAGTCTGAGAAAACTCTCCGCATGACTGCGTTGCATGCGGTTTTTGACCTCTGTGTTATTTTTTAATGTCTGCTTTGACTGCATTCTGATGTATGCGTGTCTTTTGTATCCATTTGACTGTTTTTGTTTTGGAAATGTTGCTGACTCACACAAATGTAAGTGGTTTAATGCACTAGTGCTGGCTGGGTTGTATCAATGGTACCAGATGGCTAATTTACTCCGTGCTGATATAATGGCCTGATTTCAACTCTTAAATGCTCTAGTTAAAGTATTAAATAAGACCAGCCTCACATTTGCTTACACATGACCTAATCCAACGGGAACCGTAATGACATTTCCAGCAGTCTCAGACTGTTGTGGTCGCAGTTATAGCTCTATTAATTATTATAATTTGTGTCTTGGACATGGTTGACTTTAGTGCATCTTTAACTGTAGTTTTAGTAAGCAACATTTTTTTTAATCAAATCTAACTTAATATGATGTTTAATGTGTTTTAAGAGAAATAATAATGTTATCAGTTTGCTATGACTAGTTTCAGGGCAGACCTGGTCCTAATTTAAATACATCCAATATGTATTTATGAATATTAGTTAGTTCGAGTCGGCAACCGGCTTTTGATTTAAGAGCAATCTTTCTTGTTGTTTTTGGAGAACTAAATAAAAACTGACCTGTAGCTTTTATGTAAAAGAACTAAATGAGCAGCAACACATTTATTAGTATATTTAATAATATATTATAATCCCTTTTGAAACTAATGTTTTAGACACTGCCAATTCGCTCAACAACCTCTATCCAAAATTACTAATATTTTATATTATTATTATTAGTTGACTAATATAGGCCATGATGTAAAATAGTGAACATTTTTATGGAACAATTGTTCAGCTAAATTCGCAAATTTATTATTATTATTTTTTTTTATCCCATCAAATACATTGCGTTTGCAGGCCCACCAGGTCATGGGATGATATGATCCTTATGACTTCTAAAATATGGGATCCGCTTCAGTTTTCCAGTGGGATGCATTCAGAGGACGTTGCCTCCATCCTTCTGCCGCAGATCCAGCTTTCAGAAACCAGGGGGAGCCATGCTAAAAAAAACGTCAAACCTACCTTTTCTTTACAGCACCTGAGAAGCCTCTAGTATTTTACATCGATAATTAAAGCAAATGAGACATATAAAAACCATATATCGTCTATATAAACATGAGTAGCCTTTTTAAACGTACTAACTGTGTGTCAGTGTCCCCCACGCAGGTCAATGGTGCGGTCCAGTGGACAGGCAGAGACCGTCCCGCATAGAGAGGCTGTATTCGGCTAGCGGCTGCTGTGTGGTGGGCAGGGCCCAGGACCAGGGCCCCCCTCTTCTTCTGTCTTTAGTTTTCACAGCTGAGATCACACAAATCAGTGGGAATAGCGAATTTAACCAGTCCTCGATCGTTTTTTCTCCTTTAATACAGCGCAACTGTTTGTCGCTGATCAGATTTAAAGGGCTACTGCATTCGGGTGTGTTCAGAACTGGGAGTTCCTCTTTTTACGCGTCTCTTTTGGACCCTGTAATGGAATGACTGACTAACAAACCATGAACAAAATGGAGAACAAGGCTCTAGAGAGCAGCTTTGAAGAAAAACTGACGCTGTCAGACCAAGGTATGTAGTTTACAATTAGAATTAAGAAATACGTACAAAATGTCCATGAAACCAACGCACGGGTTGTCAGAGGACGCACATTTCAGGGGAGTCTTCATATGTACGCATCATTTCTGTCGTTTTATAGTGTTTATTTACTGTATGACCCTATTCATATGTTAAAGGTGGATGTTTATGTGCCGCCTGTCATTAAGATAACGATAAAAGTAGCGGCCAGCTGCGCGTGACCTGGATAGCGGTTATTCGCATTTCTGTGAGGAAAATTTGACGTCTTATGTCAACGCTGTTAATTTGTTGAACCTAAAATGATTCTGACGATATGTTCGTCGTTTTATTCATTTGATCCTCACTATATTTTCAGGAGAAAACCGTCAGTTCCTTTATACATTAATAGGTTTCATATGTTTAAGCGCAGTACCGGTGTGCGCAAAAACATCCACGCGCACGTCTGTTTACCCTCTACCTGTCTATTACAGTAATTATCCAGGACCAAATGAAAGCTCACAGGTTTTCTTTGTTGCCAACATCATTAAAAATATATTATTATGTAACGTTTTAACCTACAGTCTTATATCTATAACGTTGCTTCTCAGACTAAATAATATTTAGACATATATTCATAGGCCTAATATCTTTTAAGAAGACAGATAGTTGTTGTTTTTTTTATAATGTCTGTGTCAAATAACATCCCCAACTTGAATTTCATGTAGATCAATTTGGATAAATTTATAAAATAGAGAAATTAGTTTATAATTGTGCATTGGATCGTATTTAAAATGTATTCTGTATAATTGTTATGGATCTGTGGTTTAAACTCATTAGGTGTGATTCGTGAACTACAGCTATTAGTTGTGTCATTTAACCTCAGTTATTCATAATGCACAGTAAGCTTTGAATGAAAGTGTCTTCTGAAATAGGATGCGATCCCTAAGGTTTTACTAGAGTGCTCTCATAAATCACCTTTAATGGCAAGGTCAGAGCTTCCAGATGTGTGTTTGCAGGTAATGCCAGTAGATCAGTGTGTGTTATGCTAAGGAGACATAGTCATTATCTCACAAGATCTTAGTTTGAGCAGCACATTCTTGTCTCTTGTTATTTTTCGCAGGTGGATTTAAAATGTAAAATTCAAAAAGGTTATTTTGAGCTGGCCTGGTATACCACACTTGCAGCGTGGCCCTAAATTATAATAATGTACAAAAGAGGAGGATTCTCAGTAGTGTAAATGCATTCCTATGCGATGATGTGTTAAAAACAGATCTCATTCTCTTCATTTTTGTCTTGGACAGTAAGCTACAGCCAAGCAACAATGATGATGAATGTTAAAGCTCTTCTGTAATATGCCATTCTTAGCTCTTTAATAACCTCATTCTTTCTTTTTAAAGGACCATTCAGTTCTGATATGGTTCCTCCCACATGTTGTTCTGGTATCCGTTATTCACATCCTCTGAATGTAAAGCTGATTCTAGATCAGTGGCAGCTGTATGTCTCACACCTTGTGCTATTTGAGTCATAGACAGCAGTGTGGCGTTATTATTATCAGCTCTGATAGAGGCCTTGTCCTGCAGTCTGAGAGAGAGAGAGAATCCAGAAACATTGATTGCTTTGTAGTGAGTGTTTTGGGCACTGGACTAAGACTCTTCAAGACTGAACTTGTTCAAAGGGACAGTTTCCCCATCACAGATGAGACAGTACGGCTCTCTCTACAAAGACTGAAAGGTTTTCTCTCTCACACATGCACTGGAAGACATTTTCTGTACTCTGCTCATACTGTTATATATCTTTTATCTTTGCTGTCTTGCAATAAAAACCAACCTGATGCCTGAGCCTTATTACGAGATCCTTTAGGTTATAAAACGTATTGTATTTATAATTAAATGTATGTAATTTCAAACAAAATAGTTAACATTATTTTCGTGGCATATTTAAATCAGCAGAATTTGCAAGAAAAATGCTCATAATGAATATGCACAAAATCTCCAAAGAACCATATAAACTCAAGTGTACAGCTGAAATGTCTCTTGAGAAAGTGAACAATCGTTTTTAAAAGAAAGCCCAGTTGAGATCATTCGTGGTTTATTTCCTGTGGGATGGAGTTGCTGTTCAAGCTGAAGGCTTTTGTCTGTGTTAGTAATGAATGACGTGGATATTCTCCTTCTCAGACACTCAGAGCCAATGACGAAATATTTCCTGCTTTCTTTCCCCCAAGAGGTCTTGAAGGGTTGGAAATTTCAATATCTAGCCAAAGTGGCCAGCTCAGCAGACTGCACATGATTCTTGCAACATGTTTCATAATAATCTCCCCAACATATTGCCATAACTAAAAAAAGACATGCTTTAAAATCATTTTCTGTGTCTACAGCAAAACTCACAGTTTAAATAACCTGAAAAGTTTCCATAGATTTGAACTGTATTTTAATCATCTAAATTGCCAATTGTTGTCATAACCAAAATGTGCCATGATAAATATAGATCCAAAAAAAATCACTTCTGCTTTCAGTGGAAAATATCCTTTGTGACATATCCACATTTTGTAAGATTTTATGTTGAATACATTATGACTGTAAGTGTGTTGTTTTCCAACATAATGTTGTTATATACAAGTAGACCAAGTAATGGGGATGACTTCTATTTCTGGAGGTATCTTTGGCAAGAGCTGCTTGTCATAACCGTGTGGGAAGACGGAAAAGGAAAGGGAGGAGGAAGGAATAGAGAGGAGGGAAGCATTTCATTTGAATGTGAGATGTTTGTTTCCAGGGGCTTGAATCTGAAGTTTTATGTGGGCGGAAGAGCAACAAGATGAGACAAAAACTAGAGAGAGTTACAAAATCTGCCCGGAAACAGCTTGGATTGTAGTGCTATAAACAACAGTGTATGTGTTCTAGTAATATTTATTTGCTGAATTAATGTCAGAGATTGAATTTGCAAGACTTTTATGAGATGGCAACCATTCAGACCATCTTACCAAACAGATACGCATTATTGTCCTCAGTCTTTAGAAAAATTACTCTTTATATGAGATTTGTTGACTGTTCATTGTAAGTTCTGCTGATCAGTATTTTGGTTTGTGGTTTCTTCAATGCATTAGATCAATACATTTTCAGTGTTTTATACAATATTTCATGGTTAAAAGGTTAGTTCACCCAAAAATGAAAATTATGTCATCAATTATTTACCCCAGTGCCGATCCTAGCCTTTTGGGGGCCCTAAGCACAATTTTAAGGCGCTCCTGTCAGTGCATTTATAAAAAAAAAAAACCTAAATGACCCCCAATCTGTTCTTTCAGAGCAGTTTTGCTCCATCTCTCTCTCTCTTTTTTTTTTTTTTTTTTTTGTATCGTGCAAGTCTGGCAGGAGACTGTATATTATGACAGCCTGGTTACATGATCTGACTTATTTGTATATTAAGGCTTTAAAGTAAAGGTATGGAATGCGGCAACATGTTTTCATAACTGCTGGAAGCCAAAATCAAAAATAAAACTATAATTCTATTAAAGGGATAGTTTACTTTGAAATTAATTTTTGGTATGTTTTATCTTACCTCAAGGGCATCCAAGATGTAGGTGTCTTTGTTTCCACAGTAGTTTCAATTTTGATATTTTTAGGTCAAACCGTTCGTGTCAGTCATATCATCAGTCATATAATGGAGGTCTATGGTCACCACCTCAAAGATAATGGACAGAGAAGTCCAGATTAAACATGATTTAATGATTTGTAAATGTAAGTACACATTGATGGCCTAAGACACGACATGAGCAGTTTGTATGATAAAAGTATTTATATAGTTTTTACCTCTTGTAACCACAGCCACGTCCAAGTGATCTGAGGCCGCAGCCACTTTGTGGTGGTGACCATAGACCTCCATTATATGACTGATAGACACGAACGGTTTGACGTAAAAATATCAAAATTGAAACTACTGCGGAAACAAAGACACCTACATCTTGAATGCCCTTGAGGTAAGCTAAATCATACCAAAAATTAATTTCAAAGCTAACTATCCCTTCAATCACAAAGCCCCATGCATCAAATCTGTTAGAGCAAGACTTGCAACTGGGACAACTTGCGTACTTTGCTTATAGGGAGGACCTTCATTTGTGTTATGAAAATGAAAAAAAAAGTATTACGGGTTTGGAACGACATTATTTTTGTCTGAACTATCCCTTTAAATAGTAGTTATCCATATAATTGAGACGTACAAAGATTTGAGTTGTCAAACAAGAGAGATGTTTCTCGAGTCCAATTTTGCTTTAGTTTTATACAACCATTGGAAGTTTAGGAAATGCACATCCGGCTCTACTTGGACACTAGATGACCTGTATGTCCTCCTTTCCTCTTAGAACATCAATAACAGACTTTTCAATGACCTCTTAATAACCTTAAGCAGCAATAGGCAGACAATGAAGTCATTTAACACGGAGATACACCATAATCTGGCAGTTCGTTCCCCTCATAAAGCTCATGATGATGATGTGAACTGATGTTTTAGATCTCAGAGCCATTTCTTTTTAAAAACTACTATTATTAAGATTAATCATCTTAATAATATGCAGTTCTGCTTCAATGATGAGGTGTGGCGTCTGGAGTCGTGGAAGTCAGGATCATGTTTTGGTTGGCAAAACTGATTTGTCGCAGAGGCTGAAATGAAAACAAACTGAGAATTTGTGTGATTAGATCAAGTCTTCACTGTTGCACAATGACTTCTCTCGGCGGCAGGAAAACAGGGGAAATCTGTCTCCGTCTTACGCAAGCGGGGCGTGTGAATTCCTTTTGAGTCAGAACATGAGAAAACAGGATCAGAAGATGTGAAATGAACCGGAATGAATGTGTTTTTTACCAACACAGAGATCTGAAAATAAGGTCAAACTTTGAATTATTTCTGAATAATGCATTTCATTGTTGGTGTGCTGAGAGAATATTTGTAAACGGTGGTTATATATGCTAATTTATGCAGAAATGCAGTCTTTTTTTTTTTTGTAATTAGAAACGTTACATGCCCAGAGTCTAGTTTCCATTATATTCAAGCTTGTGGCATTCTAGCAAACTTTACTCAGCACTTTCAGTATAGTACGTTGGTTTGATTTCTTTCATCCTTTCAGACCAAAAGGGATTTTCAGATTTCTGTAAGCACATTAAGCGATCTCCTAAACTTCTACAGAATAGTGGAGAATGTAAAAGTTTTCAAAGCTTTCTTTTGCTCTGTTAATCCTCTGACACAGTGTTTTCTTTGTTGAAGCGAACTTTTAGAGTTTACTCCAATGGTCCGTGGGCTCTGTTTATTTTTTGACGCCTTGTCTACCGGGTTGGTGGTCTCTATGTAGAATCAACAAGTGTGGCTGTTGAGACTCTGGTGTGCCTGGAGTCCTAGACTATAAAACAAGTGGTCGCACTTTTAAAATATATATTTTTTTCTGATTATAGTGTCAAACAGTATTTTACTGTAATAAAACAAATATGCCATTACAGGTTGTGCTTAAAAGGTGATTTTACCACACTCTTAGAAGAAAGGGTTCTATATAGAACCTTAAAAGGTTCTATCAACGCTACGTATTTGGAACCCCTAAAAGGTTCAGGGTTCAATAATAAGAACCCTTTAGGGATCCAGGAAAAAGTTTCTAAATGGAACCTTTTGGGTTCATTCATTATCATTTGTTTTGTCCTTTCTGGATGAAATATTTCATATTATTGACAAACATCAAGACCCTAAAATGTATTTATGAATGATCACAAAATTCAAGATATGGGGGTTAGAAAATGTATATATTTATATCATTTCATGTAGTTAATCAATATCACATGAAGAGTGCCATTTCAGTTTTTCTCCTCCAAAAATCAGCATGATTAAAATGTGATGTTAAGTTACTAGAACAGTTTAATTAACAATAATTTAATTACAACTACAAAATGTTGCAGAATAATGTAATATATGAATGAATAATAGCCTATAAAGAACCTATGTACCAACACAAGGGTCTTGGAAATATGTTATGAAGGTTGAAAAGTTACTTAAGCAACAGCCATAATTGTTTAGATTTACAATTTTTTTACATTATTTAAATATAGTATTTGTATGTAAATGAAGCGACATTCGTTGTTTGTAAATAGGGTTAGAAAAATGTGTTCTACACTTAAGAATAAAAATAAAATTATAAAAATAAATTTATAAGGTAATACGTTTTTTTTTTTTTTTTTTTAAAGAGAGCTTCTGAAAATAAACTTTTAAAGGTTTATTTCTGACTGTGGTTTTATATGTTGAACACGGTGTGTGTTAAGTGTCAGATGCTGTTGTTTAGTGTATGTTTAGGTTGTTGGCATGAACTTTGTGTGGTGCACATATGAAGTCTCAACCGGTTCACGAGCAGCTGTAGCCATCAGTGCGTCTTTGACGAGAGACATGAGTGTTTAAAAAGAGAAAACAGTCGTTAGCATGTGCTTGTGTGTGTGTTCACACACCCCGTCCGTCCCCTGTCCCGCTCCAGTGTGGTCACAGAACTGGCCTACTAATATTAGCGCCACAGCTGCACAAGTGCTCATCATCATTGCCACATACAGTAACACTGATCTAGAAACAGCATCGCCACACCTTTTAAAGCGTTTCAGCAGTCGTAATACAATCTAAAACAGCAACTGCTAAGAGACACTTCTATTATGATGTGGTGGGAGAGAGTCTACAGCATGTGTCGTGATCTCCGACATGACTCCGAATTTCTTGGGTTGTTTCCCTGACGTTCTCACATCTGCTTCTGGTGACCTTCAAAGCGATTCTTGTGCCGCCACAGCGTGTGCAGCAGGAACGCTGATTAACACTTTCCCCTAAGTGTGTGTGAATACACGTAGGTAATTATAGACACAGTCATGTGATGACTGTAATATTAGCTGCTCTTCACAGAACGCTGCCTGATCTTCTGTTTGTATGTTTTAAATATCGAGTCATGGTGGCCAGCAGATGTCATTTCCGCTTTCATCTTGTCCGTCCTCCATTAAATGACCTCAGCATCAAGTGGCTCCTAATGTAAGGAGTGTCACAGGCTTTTCCTCCTAAACACTTTGCTTTTTGCTCTGTTTGGTTGTATTTAGTCAATTGCTTTTTATTTAGCAGGTACTTTACTCTAAAAGCAGATTACAGTGCTCTAATTGCAGGGTGCACCTGGAATAATTTGACCTTTCTGAAGCGGTTTGCTCAAGGTGGTAATGTGTATTGTTCGTATTATTCATTCTCTTGTTTACAGAATCAAAACACTAGACGTCCAGAGATCTAACCATCTGGTGGTTCATAGTCCTTTTCACTGGTTTTCATAATTATTATATATTATACTGTGATATGTCATCAAGCATTTACTCCTGACACTTTCAGCTGTTATGACAGACAGCATCAGTTTGCTCTGTTTTACATATTTATATCTGTCCTCTTCTGCTTCAGTGCACACAGAGACTTCTAGACATGAAAGGGACAATCCCAGATACACCCTTCTTGACACCACTGTTGTACGGTTTCACTTTGAATTTAAACATTGCATTTGCACAGAGTATAATTATGAGGCACGATTTTTCTCTCTGGGACTAATTTCAGGTTATGAATTTTGTTGTCAGGCAAATTCTGCAGTAAAAAATGTTATAATAGCTTGTGACATAATATTAATAATGTCTGTATATTTGAATTATTATTTCCATGTTTTGATTATCTTTAAAATGTAAATTCAAATTCAATTGTTTTAAATATAAAGTGAAATTATGGTTAAAATCTATACAATCATGTACCCATTGATCATGTGAAACTTGTTGTCTGAGAGGCGATTTGTGTGATGTTTTTATGGTATATATGTGTCTGTTGATTGTCAATTGTTTCATGAAGCTTGTATGATGATGTTTTATTTATGGTTTTATATGTGTTGCTGGATTGTTGGTTGTATGTTTTTCTTTCCTGCCCATGGACTACAGATGAAATTTAGCTTGTTGCTAATTCTGGTATGGCTGCATGCCATACACTGTCCCTGTTAAATAAATATAATAAATAAATAAATAAATAAATTATGCCGTTTTTTTTAATCATCGTTTAGAATACACTACTTTTCAAAAGTTTGATTTGTTTTTAAGACGAAATTAATTATTTTATTCAGCAAGGATGCATTCAGTCGATCAAAAGTGAGAGTAAAGACATTTATAATGTAACTTAATATTTATTTTTTTCAATAAATGCTTCTTTTGAGCTTTCGATTTATCAAAGAATCGTCACGGTTTTCACTAAAAAATGACGCAGCACAGCTGTTTTCAACATTGATAATGCTAATAAATGTTTCTTGAGGAGCAAATCATCATACTAGAGTGATTTCTGAAGGAGTAATGATGCACAGCTCTTAAAAATAATTCTGAACTCTTGCGCATGGGATTTTAAGGGGTTGTACCTTTTTATTTCTCAGAATGTTTACTTAATATTGTATATATTGTATTATGTTACATTATATGTGTTGATATTTCATGGCTATGCTTCTGAAGGGAGCTGCCAAAACATGTGGATGGATACTGTAGATGTGGGTCAGTGCACATATAAACATAGTCACTGTGCCCACATCTTTCACCTCCACACACACATAAGACATCCTTTATGTCTACACACATACATGCATAGTTTAAGCATGCATATACATCTGGATGCTCTTTCCATTAAACCACTCAAGGGCAGCTTTAGTATAGAAGGATAAAAATCACTTAAAGAGGCTTATCTTATTTTTACTGATCTGAGGTCAAAGGCTTTTGCACGTTTGCTAAAAAAAAAAAACGGCATAAAAACACCAAGAACTGTTGAAAAATGACATATTCTGTCATATAAAATACAAAGTTTTTTGAATATCATTGAGCCCTGAATGAGTTGAAGTGTTTATTGATGCTGATCTTGATGATCACACACCAAACAAACACGAAGCGTCTCAGTTGGAGACCAATTAGCAAATGATGCAATACTAAAACACTTACGGGTGTCGTGGGTTAAAACGCTCGCCGTTGTTCTGTTTGTTGTGTCTGTGATCGGGGAAACCGTTCAGGCCATGTGGTTCTTGTTGTTGGATTGAGAATATTTTTGTTTTGTGCCATGAGCTGTCTAGTTTGAAGAAAACCTTCAGTCTTGCACTACAATCTCACAGTCATATATCAAGATATTGGCCGTTTCTGAGTTTCCATTTGTGCAAGTGTCTGACTTCACTGAGGGGGAGGCATGCAGGGATGTTAAAATATTAATGGTGTTTGGATGACTCCAGCTCTCTGGCTGTGTGTGTGTGTGCAGATGTGGGTAACCCAGTTTATCCGGCATGTTGATATGCGAGACAGATTGTTGCCACTCCACTGGATGCTTCAGAAGAACCCCAATAGAAACATGTAATTCTGTTGCTTTTTATTGCTCTGTTTCGTATTTCTAGTGCTGTGAATGTTTTTATCTTCAATGAAGTTTATCTTCAATTTGTGCTTAGCATTATCAAATGACCAAGTTAAATACAGATGTTCAGTTTTAGACATATAGAAACACTTTAGTAGACAGTAGACAGTCTGTTTTTGTACTATTTTGTCTATTGAAACGCAGATCTTTAGCATGTCATATTCCAGCTTTGTTTGGAACATCAAATATACACACTTTCTGTTGAATTATAACTGGGTTATTTTTAGGAAATGGTACTATTTGTTCCTGAAATTTTCAGGAAGATTATTCATAAACTGTTCTTAAACATTTACGAGTAAATTCTTAGTATTCGATTATGTTATTTAAGCTTGTAATTAGTCGTGAGTCAATTCTGGTAGTATCACTTTGTGCGCTTTTTAAAATGGAAGTATATTAATAACCTACACTACCCTTCAAACGTTAAGTTTTTTTGTAATGTTTTTGTCTCTTCTGCTCACTATGCATTTTATTTGATCAAAAAACAGTAATATTGTGAAATATTATTACAATTGAATTTTTTTTAGTTTAAAAGTTTTTCATTGTCATATATTTTACAATGTAATTTGTTTCTGTGTTGCAAAGCTGATTTTTTAGCATCATTACTCCAGTCTTCAGTGATCCTTCAGAAATCATTATAATATAATAATTTTTCCAACATTTCGGATTATGTTGAACACAGTTGAACACAGCTTCATATCTTTTGTGGGAACTACAATTTTTTTTTTCTCAGGATACTTTGAATAGAAATGTCAAATGAACAGCATTTATTTGATATATAGCATTATAAATGTTTTTAATCAAAAATATGCATCAGTTCTGAGTAAAAAATATTAATTTCTTAGAAAAACTCCAAACGTGCTTACATGCATGACTGAAGGTCATACTAAATAGTTAATAATAACCTAGCAGATATTATCACATTTTTCACAGTCAATATTTTTGTTCTTTGTCCCCCCCATCCAAAAAAAAAAAAAATTAGTCTAACTTTTGAGTCTAACAGGCCAGAATTGTGTAAGCTTTGTCACTGTGACACAAATAGGCAAAAATGGCAGCGTTTCCTGAGAATGATCCATGTGGAAAGACTGAAAAGAAGTTTATCAGCTGCAGGACACGTACAATTAAATTATTAGCAACAAGTCTTTGTGGCATTTTTAAGTGTAAACAGTAGAAGTATTCCCTCTGTCCTTGTTTAGCTCCGCCGCTGCTCTCTGACGGCCGTGTGCCATGTTGTTCTCTGTTGCCATCCACACAGACAGTAGAGACGCATGCCACACATGCCTGAGGTCCGGCTGACCCAGATCCACTGAGCCTCATGCTCTTCCCTCCGCCACGGACGGGCCGCTGACCCACTTCACACCATTGTGTCTGTAAAGCCCTTCACACCAGTGCAAAAAACACAGAACTGTGTGCTTTTACAGCGGTGTGTATTTAAAGCGTCAGGGTTTTCAGAGATAATCACGTGGAGGAAAGGAAAAACCAGGAATAGGATCTTGTTAATGTGCAATTCTTTCCTCTAGATAGGTGAGATCCTATCTTTGAAGGGAGTGAAGAGATCTCAAATTGTGCCCAGTTTTGCTTGATTTTAAGTTCGCAAACATTTTTCATAAATGTAAGAATAAATTGTCTGTGTTATGCATTTTATAGCCCTATTTAATTAGTTGTCTATTTATTCTCCAATGGAATTTTAGGAGAAATGTCTCACGAAATTGACAAAACCAAAAATAACTCTTGCACCTAGGAACAATACAAGTCAACACCATTATGACTAAAAGTTTACTAAGTAGTATTTTGTGGTGCCTGTTTAGTCTGCTTTTAGTTTTCAGACTTGTGCTTTTTGTCACTCTTAGAAGAAAAGGTTCTAAATAGAACCTTAAAAGGTTCTATCAGCGCTACGTATTTGGACGTACCCCGAAAAGGTTCTATACACTCTTAAAAAAAGGGTTGCTCTGGGTTCTATATAGAACCCTGGGGTTCCATACTTGGCCAATAGAACCTTTTACCAAAAAAAAAGGTTCTATATAGAGCCATTTTGGAGTTCCATATATGAAGCGGGGGATGGAACCATTTCTGGTTCTAAATAGAACCATTTCTTCTTTGAGTGTGGTGAAATAAAATGAATAAATAGAGAATGCATGGGTGGCACGCTAACAGGCTAGCGAATTACTAGCGTGTTGTGCTACCAAAAACGATTTAGATAGAAGCTAGCAATGTAAGGTTAATGTGTGATGTTGGGTAAGCTATCAGTATAAACAACAAGGAATGATAATAAATAATGATTAAAAACAGAAAGATCAAAGCTCACAAACGAAAACCAGTGCAGCAACAACAACGAGGCTGACAGGTCAAGTTAAAAACTTTATTTAAATGAACAAAAATGTTTTTAATAGTTTTATTACACAACCAATCCAATTTAGCAACAAATTAGCAACTGCATAGCAACACCCTAGCAACCACCCACAACAGAGTTTTGCATGAAAAGTAGCCTATAGTTTTCTCTCATTGTATTTACTTATCTACTATATAATTTTTCATATTTTTAAAGAGTTTTCTCTCCTTTTATGGCTGATGAGGGATTGTGGGGTCTATTTTTACTGTGAGCTAGAGGTGAAACTCGATCGGTCTGCAGTGGACCTGACAGATCAGTGACTGCCCGTCACATGAACTTTTATACTCATACGCAGGTGTGTGTGTGTTTAGCTCAGGTCTGCTGAGTGATGCCCTCTGCTGTGATTAAAGGACTGCCTACATGAATCACATTATCAGGAGGAAGATTCCTCCTTGTGGCCTCTTCTTTGTAACACCAAATGTATTGCAACACAAAGCCAGTTGGGTCAGGGAGATCTTTCTCAGACCTGTCGTCACTGTGGTGAGGTTTTCCTTTGCTGCGTCTCAGAAGATCTGCCCGGACACGCCCCGAACCCTTTGTATGCTTTAGTCTTGGGTTTTACTGTTGTTTTTATCTCTTCGTCCCTCTGCCCAAACATTGTCTCATCCCTGGATCACATGCAATGTTTTTCTTTCTCTTTCAAGCTCACAAAAATTTCCCCCCAGTGCATCTTGTGAAGTTTCTTATGTGTTACTGTTGCCATTCTGAGTGAATAAGACAACATAAACCATTATAATTAGCACATTATAATCATTATATCGCAGTGCTGTTGAACTGGCCATCTCTGGTTGTACATTAATTAGCTTTCAATAATTCAACTATCTTTCATTAATTGTTTTTTATACATATTATTATTTATATCGTACATTTTTATATATACCATACCCCAACTTTTACTATAAATTCAAATTTCAGTTAAAATTATTTCCCATTGTATTTTATGAATCTGATAACCTTTTGTTTAGGTTTAATGAGCCACCAAGACGAATCAAAGGAGAAAAATGTAACTTAAAATAAACTTCTCCCTTAGTTTCCCTAGCAGCACAATCAATTTTTTCTGATAAAATTTAGTTAAAAAGTTGTATAAAAATTTTGTTATTATTATTTGAGTTTTGTAAAATTTTTAAAATTGTAAAATTTCTATATTTGCTAATTTTTTTTTTAATGTCTTGATTTTAAAACATAAAACCATTGAGCTTTTATTTTGGCAACAAACCACTTGGACCCCTAAAGATTCACTTTTGTTTGAGTTTTTTCTTTTTTTATTTATTTAAATTAATCATGCAGGCCCAACTAACAGTTTAAAGAAGACCATTCTGCCCCCTAAAATGATTTCATCTGCCCATGTTCCCCACTTTTTGTGTATTTAATACATGGTAGGTATTTGCACTCATTCTCTGGAAGTCTAACACATCATTGGAAATCTAAAGAGGCTGCATTTGTTTTCATGAGGAAGATTTGAACTTTTGACTTTGGCGATCAGTAGGCGTCCTGACAGATTTAAATCTCCGTCCTAAATTTTCCGTATTTTTCTGATAGCAAATCAGTGTCTGCTTATGGTATCTCACATCTAACATGCTTTATGTACCAGCCTAATTGCTTCTGTGAAGTACTAATTAATTCCATCTCCAAATGAGAGTAATTTAGCATCTGATTACTAGTGTGAGCATATCTGTTTCTAAGCAGAAGAAAAATGGCACACTTTCTGCGTCTTTCCCGGGACAGATGGCGTTTCTTTGTTAACGCAGACACTGTCCCCTGGTCTCGATGGTGA
The DNA here is from genome assembly GCF_988280905.1 of Pimephales promelas. Lineage (NCBI taxonomy): Eukaryota > Metazoa > Chordata > Actinopteri > Cypriniformes > Leuciscidae > Pimephales > Pimephales promelas. The sequence continues at coordinate 3,258,918 of NC_142786.1, read as the reverse complement.
GACACTGCCCTGCTGCTAACCTTTACAGACTGAACATGGGAATTAGAGTCCCTCTAAAAAGAGCACGGAGGGGAAGCTGGCACTTATCATTGGACTTTGATGTGTGGCTAAATGTTTGTAGGGTCGAATTGCTAACAGCGCACTTTATTTCATGGCATATGTTTCACTCTGAGTTATTTACAGTAGCAAAGCTCAGCGATTGTGTCTTTCCACTTGTGTAGGCAGTCAAGCTTTTTGTCTTCCTGTCATGAGGTCTGCCCTAAGAAGACGACAGCTGCACAGTCAAAGACACAAAACTCATCGACCTCAGAAACAACTGGAGAAACACAGACGTGTCCTCTAATCGAAACAGGATGTTTAGGTCCTCGCTGACCTCGTGTTTACCCTGTGAGGTCAGAGGTCAAGATGCTAGTCAACTGTTTTAACATTTAAATAATGATTTTGGACTTGGTGTGACACAATAGATATGATTGACACAAGGTCAGCGGTCAATTTTTAAGTAGTTCTTTAACATTTTTTGGTGTTTTCGGGACAGGATAATATAGAGTAGACAGGAAGTAGGAGAGAGACGGGGACGGGATCAGGAAAGGCCCACGAGCCGGTACTCGAACTTGGGACACCCTGGCTGGCTTTGACTACAATACATTTTTTTTTTCACGTAGTAAATTTTAATTTGCATATCTAAATCTTTCATTTAATTTGCACAATTAATCTTGCATATCTTTCAAGTTATTTTAATATTTTTGTGAACGATTCCTGATTAGTTAATGTTTACTTTTTATGTTTCAACATTTTTTCTTATTGAATATCCATTTCCACTTGGAAATATCTCACAAAATGGTTTTACTTGCTACTTGCAGTTCTTCCTGATGGGAAACCCTAATATAAGCTATTACGCAGCTTGAACAAACCATTTATTCTGGATGGCAGAAGAATAGGACATTTTTGTGTGAGTGAGATGAGTAAATGCATGCTCACACTTAGTCTAGATCCAATATGTGCACACAACACCTCTGCATTTACTCCTGATTTCTCTCAACATGAGGACAGGATAGGTGTCAGTCAATAAATAGGAAAAACAAAGTAACTTTTGTTTCCTATTTGAAAAAGTAACTGATATTTTGTTGTAAATGTAAAAATAATGTTTTAAAAGTAGTTACTTTAAAGGTACACTATGTAGGAATTCCGTTGTTGTCAAACAGTGACCCCTAGAGTCGCTGTGGAGTACTTGTACTGTCGTAAATAACCATAGACATATACACTAGACGTCACCTTGGCTACGGCAGTTCATTGGAATGAATGCGTCAATAGAGCCGCCATCTTGAAACAGGGGAGCCCCTCCACTTTAATGCATCAGCGTCAATGTAGACACAGGTCTAACGGAAATAAAATCACCATAAATCATCATGAATTCGATTTTTCTTTGGTTTGTTCCAACGGTCAGACATGTATTTATTTTTGTGCTACACACTGTCTGTTTGAAACCGAGATGAAGCTGTTGACCCGAGACACACCAGCTCTTTAATTGCCCTTCAAATATCCTCTCCTGAGGGTCTCACTGCGCCAGTGGACCTTCAACGTGTCTGAAGCTCTTTTCTGCATCTGACATGAAGAGAATAAACATTTTTAGTCAGCTGTTAAATGAGCAGTCACTACTGATCCTGTTATTTAATTACATTCATGCCACGATTATCCAAACTCATCTGAAGGGCTGCAGTCGTGCATTTCTACAGTATAGCATTCGGTTAATCCTCCAGAAGCCACTAAATCTATTATAGCGATGGGGGAGGGTTTAACACTTGCATTTAACTAATGAAAGCACTATGTTGAAAGGTGTAGCCTTGTGGTTAAAGACCCTGTGAAGTGGCTTGGCTAGCTAGTGCATGTTGATGCTAATGTTGACATTAGAGTAGCGAGTGATTCCTCCAGGCCTCATCCACACCTTTATATTCAGAGAAAAGAGATACACAAGAGGATAATTATTCTCTGCTGTGTTTCTCCTGTGAACATCTTGCAGGAGGGAGATCACAGCATATTTTAGGTATGAGTAAAGTGTGAACAGGATGCTAATGCCCTATTAATGGGGGTGAAGTGTTTTGTTAGCGAGAAAGCAGAGATCATTTCTGCACAGTGAATTTAAGTGAAAATCTGATACGTCTGCATGCGGGACACACAAAAAATACTGTATTAACATCCTTGCAGATTCTTGGTTGATACACAGCAGGGAATTATGCTCAAAATCATGATGTTGTTTAATATATTCTGATTATGGTAACCATAGTTTCAGTATCTGCATATGATTACTGCTTTGCACAGTTTGTAGATGATGTAACATCTAACAACGTCCCTTAGAGATTTAAGGAGGGATACAGACCAAAATATCCCTTTCCGTCATAAAGAAACTGAAATATACGCTGTAAATATGTTAATAACAATAATATATATATATATATATATATATATTCTATTTTTTATGATAATGATAGTCAGGTCACATTTATATATATCGTTATACAATACTAATTGTTTCAAAGCAGCTTCACTGTAATAAACAGGAAAATATCAATGTTAATATTGCAAAATCTGATTATAAAAACGACTTTATTCAGTTGTAATGCGGCTCTACTCAAGACAAGTGTCATTATTCAGCTCAATTTAGTTCAATGTTGGTTTAGTTCAATTCATTAACAGTGTCAATGTCTCAAAGTAAATTCATTTCAGTTATAAAGCAGCTAGAAAACAACATTGATATTATTAAATTCATTTAAATAACAGTATCAATGTTGAAAAGTGCATCAACTATGATGCAAGTGACGGCGAGTCAAATGACGAGAATAGTGTTTTGCTGGAAACTGTTGTTACCCTGGTAAATCTTTAGTTCATTTTTAAAGCATGATTGGAGTTTTAATTCCTTTCAGAATTAATTCCTTTTGAAGTTCTTGCTAAAGTTCATGTACTCATACTGTATTATATCAGGCTAAGATTAGCTGAAAGTGCATTCCAGTTTCTTTTCATCTGCTATAGAGCTAATTCTGTTTTATCTCTACATTGTAAGTAATTTTCTTTTTTTTTTTCTCTCTTTCTCTCAGTTCTCACATCTCCTCCAGAGACGAGTGGCACTCTTCTGAACGAGAATGAGCTGGACAGTGAGATCCTGAAAGCTGACGACACAACGGTCACAGACTCATCCTTCATAACAGACCCTCCCTCAAAAACAGAACCAATCAGATCCGATGCAAGAGTCAGCACACCCGGATCCAGTCCCAACCCACCGGCAAAAAAAGGTACTGGGATGGCGTCTCAAAAACTGTGTTTCATTAGCTTTCTGGTATTGGTTTATTGGATTCATATGCATTACAGTTTTCACTTACAATTGTCGCCACGTGTGCGTGATTGTGAAACGGACCGTTCACCCAAAAATGAAAACTCTGTCATTAATTACCCTCATGCCGTTCCAAACCCTTAAAGCTTACTTTCATATTCAAAACACAAATGCACAACTACCATTTTGACTCATTTATTTACAAAGTTCATATAGTAGAAGGATGAAAAGAGAAAACGTATTCGAGGAATCCATCTATAGACCTTCATCCATTTGAACATCCATCAGACTGACTTTAAAAAGACCTTTCTAAATTCGTCCTAATCAGACGGTCGTGGCATCAAGCCAAGTCATTGTTTGTGAAGAGGGCGAGACGTGGAAATGGCCGTGCATCAAAGCAGGGAGCGAACCTTGGGGTGTGTGTGTTTCGGGAATATTCGCTGAGTGTTCTCGAACTGTCTCGAGTGTATAAGGCTTAGTCAGGTCCTTTCGATGGTGGGCGCGGGACAGACCGGTTGCCATAGCAACAGTTCGATTCTCTGGGAAAAGAGTTGCATATATAATTTCATTACAAGGAGGACGTGCTTAAGAAGAACAATGCATAGATGAAACACTGTTGTATGCGTCTTAATTGAATTGAGCATCCTCTACCTGTGACTGTGTGACTCTCCATATTTCTCTTTAATCCCGTGGGTTAAACCATCTCTGCAGTTAAAGAGCCGGAGTCACTCTTATCTAGATTGAATCGGCTCACTCCTGAGGCCAGGAAGAAAATGGAAAATGTCAGTTACAAGCCTCTAATTTACCAGGAAATATAAATGAAGAAGAGGGGGAGCTTGAGAGACATATTACTCAGCAAATGTCTTAGGTATCATGTCGACCAGCTCTCATCAGATTAAAAGCGTCATACTTTACACTTTTTGAAGCATTTTTTACTTAGAATATCGTTATTTATGCTTCCTTTCTCTCTAATCCTTAGAATCACACATGTTTTTGTTACTGTACCTTTATACATAAATTATAGCGATTGACTGCCAAAATGTGGCCATTTATCAATAAAATAAAATTCAGCTAATTTACTGTCAAAATGTGACAGCACTGTCAGCATTAATATATAATATCTAACAATCAAGCAAAGATTAAAGATATTTCATACATTTTATACTGTATATATGAATGTTTACTTGAAAAATTGATGCACTATTTAACCAAATTGTATTTGTCCTATCATTTATCATTTTTTAGAGATATTTTTAATGTTATTACTTTTTGATACAGTATTTATAATAATATAAGAATATTGTATGTTTAAAATATTATGTTTGTAATATACATTTATAATATTTACAATATTTAACATTTTAAACAAAGAGTGTTTTTTTTACCCCAAACTTCATGGGTATTGTGACTGAGGAATACACTGAGGTCATAATTATACTCTACACAGGTGTTTTATTTGTTTTAATTATTTTATTATTGCTTTTTATGTATGTTTTAATCTATTCTGGACCGATAAGAACTTTTTATTTTTATTTTTTTTATTACATTTTTTTGTAATTTTCGAATTTTTACTGTCTGAAGTTTGAATGAGGTGTGATATGTTCTCTTTTGTTTTTCCATATATGTGTATGTAGACAAAATCTACCTTTGGGTACAAATAAAGGAACTTGAACTTGAACTATTGACACTTTAAAACTTGGTATCTCCACAACTATTTGCAACACTACAACACTCTTCCGTCATTGTCAACTTTAATGTACTTTGAAAGCTACAAAAAGTGCATTTTAAAGGTTAATCTGCTTCTTTCTCAGCAGATGGGATGAGTTCGGAGCAACGACAGAAACAGGCCAAAAAGCGGCGAGAGGAACGGGCCAAATATCTGGGTGAGGCTTTATAAACACAGCTTCTGTCCTGCCCTGTAGATCTAATGATGTGGTTATACCACACAAAACATCTATCTAGTAGCGATTGAAGTACATCAAAAATATATATAATTAGGGACTATTGAGACTACAGAGTGAAGCCAAATAATAGTTAACTCAATTATACACTATTCCAACACAGTTTGTAATTAATGCAACTTTAACTGCCAATATAAAGCCGGCTGGTTTCTAATGAGTTCGGTGAAGTCAGCAGCATCACTGATGTGACTGACAGATGTGCTTGTGATTTGTGTTTACTGCTGCAGACCAGCGAACCCAGGAGCAAGGTAAGATGCGTCACAGGATCAATCATTTGATTAAGTGGATCGTTTCCATTTATTTCATGGCCTGTGCTCTTTGTTTTTCTCATCTCGTGTCCAATTTTCTTTGTCCACAATTTCATTAACCATTATGGTTAAGGAATAGTATATTGAAAATTACCTCATGTATGCACAATAATACTTTATCCCTGTTGTTATGTATTGTTTTCCTATTGTTGTGTTTCCCCTGTTTCCTATGATTATGCATTTTAACCGAGATTATACCCATTATTTTTAACATCTATAGCAACATATGCCATCCCATGCTACAAATGCTACATTTTTCATCATTCCCATATGCAGCAGCTTTCATAAATCAATGCATGTGTGTCTCGTATTCTCCGCTTTTAACTATCTGATAGATCCCTGCAGGCACAGGGTGAAAAATGTGCCATCATTACAGTTCATTTAGCCATGCCCCGCTCTCTCAGATTAGCTGTAATTACTTTTGCCATTAGCATGATTAGCCTGCTCGGCTATCAGCTCACTTTCAGCTGGAGAAACTCAGATAAACCTCAATGTCTAGCCAGCTGTTTATCAGGTCGACACGTCCAGTCATGCTCCACAGCTGTAGGCTTTACATAAAGGGTTTATTGTAGTTTGGGACGAAACATCTTAGCTTGACAAAGATATAAACCTAGCTTAGCTGTTAGAATGAAGCGAGCGTTGTAATGCTGGATTGCTGCTACATAGAATTGGACTGAGAATAAAATCTATTTTTCAGTCGCACTGTCATATGGCATATTGTATGAAACTAATAGGATTAGTGAGCGTGTTTAGCTCGCTAGCGTTTCACTGCAGCTGAGACCAGTGGTTTATCGTGAAGGCTGAGATCGTCTTATTTTGAAGGATACAAAACAGAATAGGGTTTTATGTAATTGGATTTAGAGTAAGTCTACTTATTCGGAGCACAAACCACATCTCTGCCACACAGTTTTAAATAGTTTGCATAAGAGACTATTTAAGTTAATGTTAAAGGTGCCCTCTGGGATTTAAAATCAAATCATACAACATGTTCCATACCAGATGGGGGCAGTATACCTCCAGAAATACCTCCACGGCCACGCGCTCTCTCATGTCTTCAAACAATATGGGCGAGTGCTGTGTTGCTCTGTCTCCCTCGTGCATATTAATCAAATCAATTGACACGATAGTAAAAGGTTGGAAGACCGCAGTTTCACGTGGAGCATTTGGAGATTTTCAGAGATTAGAGACTAAATGAACAACATCTCAATACTAAATTATAAGGGCCGTCTCATAGACAAGTCGGTGCATTTCGACGATATGGGAAAATTAAAGCCCAGGCTATTATTTCTAGTTTTATGATATTCGATTTGTTCATATTACATTTTTTATCATTAGTTTGAATTAATTTGACAGACAGCATTCCCTGATGTGGACCACGCTAGCGTCTTTCAGAGCTGCCAACTCTCACAACACTTTTCACACACTCTCACGCCACACATCAATTTTGTCATGCACAGAAAAGGACACGGAGACCGATCTCAGCTCTCAGATTCTGTTCATTTTATTATGCAATTCAAACAATAAATACAGTATTGGCGCTTTACACGACAGATCCCTAGCACACGTGAACCGATCATCTCTACTAGCTAATGGTAAAAGAACACGAACACTGTTAAAAGATAAAGTATGCTACAACTTACCAAAATGTATTCCTCATGCATAATATCGACCAATTTTTGTTTTTTAACTCTTCCCTGAACTGAAATGTAGTAGTGGGCTGTATTTTCCACACGACTGACGTCAGGTTCAAGTAAACACAAGCTGGCGCGAGCGCGACTCACTCGTGTACTGCAGTTTGGCTGGTGCTAACGTTGCCCGCCCCCATACCGCCTCCCATGGTCGAAACTGGTATTACGACACCTGCCGGGCCGGGGCTAGTAATTTAGCATGCTAATTCAGATTAATATCTCGGCAGCACTATAACGTGTCAGTTTTTTAATGACATCATCAACCTTATTTCTTCTCAATCTTTTGATGCGTGTAGCTCATTTTTGGGATATTTTAACCTCAATTTTTACAGATGGCACCTTTAAGAACACATGTGAATATATATAGCATTATAAAAATAGATGTATTATTCTGTCATCTATCTATCTATCTATCTATCTATCTATCTATCTATCTATCTATCTATCTATCTGTCTGTCTGTCTGTCTGTGTCTGTCTGTGTTATCTATCTGTCTTATCCATCCATCCATCCATCCATCCATCCACCCACCCATCCATCCATCCATCCATCCATCCATCCATCCATCCATCCATCCATCCATCCATCCATCCATCCATCCATCCATCCATCCATCCATCCATCTATCTATCTATCTATCTATCTATCTATCTATCTATCTATCTATCTATCTATCTATCTATCTATCTGTCTCTCTATCTGTCTGTCTGTCTGTCTGTCTATCTATCTATCTGTATCTATCTATCTATCTATCTATCTATCTATCTATCTATCTATCTATCTATCTATCTATCTATCTATCTATCTATCTATCTATCTATCTATCTATCTGTCTATCTATCTACTTGTCTGTCTGTCTGTCTGTCTCTCTGTCTATATTCTCCTTTACTTTACTTGTCTAAAAAGATGTTAATCAACAAGATACATGTTCTCTTGTGTTCAGATTTTTGTCATGTTAGTATATTCAATCAAATTATGTTCAAATCAGTGCTTCTCATTCACAAATGGCTTTTGCGTGAGTCACAGCTCATCTTATTATTACTGAGTCACTGCATTTCCTGTGGTATAAAGTGGATGTGCTGTTGAAATGAAACAGGGTAAAGTAAATACAGTGAGTCGCCCCACATGGATCTAAAGCAATGTTGTGAATGGAAGCAGTTCCCCAGTGTTTGTATTCCTCAACTCAAATCCCATCTGGACTGTGTGTGTGTGTAGACTTAGTTATGGTTGAGGGACTGAAAAACAGGAAATTCCACAGTGTGATGTCTCTTGTGTTCCTTAAATCGGGCCTGTGAGCAGAATGCATCCAGCTGCCGCTCAGCGTGCTTGGGGTTTTAAATAAAGAGCTTTGATTGGTTTTTAATTGTTTTTGAAGTCAAACTGCTGAACACACAGAGTTATTAGCAGTTTAGTTTCTCCTCAAGCACTGATTTATAAATATAAAAAGTATTTAGTGGTGATTAAATCAACAGCCATGGGTGAGATTGCACAGTTGTGAGTGATTATTAACGTAAAACAGTCAAACAATAGCTAAGATATTCACATTTTTATACGATATTTATGATATCTAATTATAAATATAAGAAGAAGTAGGCAGCATCACCCAAAAACTCTCTCTCTTCTTTTTCTCAGCGGCGAAGAAAGCTCAGTGGCTGGAGAAGGAGGAGAAGGCACGGCGTTTGCGCGAGAGCCAGTTGGAAGAGCGGAGGAGGAAGTTGGAGGAACAACGACTGAAGACAGAGAAACGAAGAGCTCTGCTGGAGGAGAAACAGCGGCAGAAACTGGAGAAGAATAAGGTGTGGAGACGCCATGTGCTCAGGAAGGGATGGGGAGGACAAACCAGCTGCAAACATAATGTTCATTGAGCAAGTGACATACAGTATTGCAATGCACAGCTTGTTAGGTCTCAAATTTTAAAGTCGATAGTTCAAATCTGATGAACTCTGTTCCAGATATATAAGTGATTCAGATTCTTATTAGGTGAAAAAAGTAACAAGTTCATCCTTCTCTCCGCAGGAAAGGTATGAATCCGCCATAAAGAGGTCAACCAAAAAAACGTGGGCTGAGATCCGTCAGCAGAGGTGGTCATGGGCCGGCGGTTTGAACCAGACCTCCCGCAGAGAGAGTAAGGGCTGTTAGTCAAAATGTATAGTCTCGTACAACTTTAGAAGACAAACTTTATATCTTTATATCAATCTTAAACAATACTCAGGAAGGAGAAGAGAACCTGATATGAACTTATGTGTACACAATATTGTTTTTGACTTGAGCAGTGTTTGTTCTGTGTCAGAGTGCTGAGATTTTTGGTAGATGGTTAATAGGCGTCACCATCTGGTTATGATTTTGTTGATCCATTTTAAGTTCAAACAGACATCAAAAAGTGAGGGAAAATCATCTTATGATGGTTTCACCGACAAAAACTTGCTAATCATTGGCATCAACATCATTTCTATGGTTTATTTCTATGGTTTTTGTATGGTTTATATTCTTTAAAACCATTTTTTCTGGTGTGGAGCAGCTGTGATGGATGTATGTAGGCAAATGACTGTGATATCATCTCTTTCTCTCGCTAAGATGTGATTTTCTCCATATTATTAGACCAAGAGATTTAAAGAGATGTTAGTGTTGGATTTTAACATCACATTGATGGGCGTTGATGTGTCTACTGTATGTATGACATTGGACTATAACACAAATGATAAGAAGTCTATTGTTTTTCCTCTAATTAAATGTGGATGTCGTTAGTGACCAGTGTGTTACAGGAAGTGATGCCATCCATGTTGGATCACTTTGTACAGTTCTACCCTGTTGAAAAGACCAGATCAGACTTATAAATTTCAAGTATGCTGGTTGGAGCTGGGAATGATGGATGACCAAAATGTTTTTTATGGTTAAGCTGGTTGTGGACACCAGGATGCCATGTTAAAAAACATCATCCATAAAAATAAAGAAACAAATGCTGGTGATAATGCTGGTCTTGTCAGTAGGATAGTGCTGATTTACCCCGGATACTCTAGTTTACACTACTGTTAAAGAGTTTGGGGTCAGTAAGAATGAGAAAGTATTTGCAACATATTAAATTGACCATTATGCCCGCTGTTGCAGATTTGCAACATACCAAATTGACCATTATGCCCGCTGTTGCAGATTTGCAACATACCAAAATTTCTATTTATTTATTGTGCAAAAGTGAAATTGATAATCTCAACATTATTTACCATCTACTTAAAGGCAAAAAGGCACACATAAAACATTTTTTTATATACAGCTATATAAATTCAGACGTTAAGGGGTTAATTAAGTATATACATGCAAATAATTCTTAAATATATACATGCATGTGTGTGTGTATTTATGTATACAAAATAATTATACACACTATGTAAACACAAACTTTTATTTTGGATGCAATTAATCACGATTAATCGTTTCACAGCCCTAATTTTAAATTGTAATTACGTTAAAAAAAGACTGTTTTAACTGTATTTACTATCAAATGATGTGCAAAACAGAAATCTTACTGACCCAAACTTTTGAACAGTAGTTTATCTAAATATTTACCAACTTTGGTCTGCGTTCATATGCCTAAAATTTAGTCACCTTGTTAGCATTGTGTGGTAATTTACTGTACATCTTAAATGTACGATCATCTTACATGATCACAAGTCGATGCAAGAGTGCCCGGCCTCCTCCCGCAAGAGCTCCAGCTGTGCGCCCCGTCCCGCCGTCACTCACGGGGTCAGTATGAACGCTCTGCTCTCTGTGTTGCGTTCTGCAGGCAGATGCTCGGCCTCCACGGTCAACCTGCCGCGGCAGACGGAGCCTGTGATTAACAACAGGCTGTCCAAGTCCTCGGCCACGCTCTGGAACTCGCCCTGCAGAAGTAAGAACGGAGCGGCTCCCGCGTTTCACCTCCCAAACCCTCCGTCTGTTTTTTTTTTTTTGGTTCTTCAGTTGTGTTTTCTCATGAACTACTTTTGATTTGCTCATTTCTGGTGGCCTGCTTGCCTGTGCTTGTGCCTGGTGATCTGATCGATGGTCATTCTCACACCGTTCTTATTCACTTCCCCACCCCACAACCCCCTGTTCTTGTGTTGCATCGTGGGTAATCTCTACTTCCGTGCACTTTTTGATCAGCGCTCACATTGTTGCATCATAGTCTGTGATGGTTATTTATTTGTGGTCCAGTAAGTGGTGGAAATATCTATTTTTGTTTCATTTCTTTCTTATTTTTGTGTTCCAGTCATCATTTTCAGTCTGTGGTGTGGGTCGTGGTGCTGGTGGTGGGTTTTTTAACCTGAGTGTGTGATTTGAAAGGCTGATTATTTATCAGTGTTCATAAAACATAATATAATATGTGCTAATTTAACTGACTAATCTGATCTTATTAATTTGATGCGGATTGACCGATTTATATAAATAAGTGATGCTGTGCAATAGTTAAGTATTCGTAAAATGTATCTGGCTGTGTTCAGATTGTAATGCATACTGCTTACTGTATAGTATACTGTTCATTATACACTATACTAAGGATGGGAAAGTAACAGAATTTTATTTATTACTTATTCCAAATTCACTTAATGCTTCTGGCTTATGTTTTTTTATATGTGTGTTTTTATTTTTTTACTAATTGTTCCCTCATTTTGCTCATCATGTCCACATTGTAATATTTCGCTCCCTTGTTAAAGTTGAATCAAAGTGAGGAAAGGAATTAATTCAACATGGCCATGATTTACTAAGAGGAGGGAACAAATTAATAAGTTGTGGAAATAAACACTAAATTAGTGGCCACGATATGTATATATATATATATATATATATATATATATATATTTGTCCTCATGTAATAGGCTCTCCAAGGCTGCATTTATTTGATCAAAAATACAGTAAAAACAATGTTGTAAAATATTGCTACAATTTAAAATGTGTTTTCTATTTGAATATATTTTTAAATAATTTTTAAATAATTAAATCCTGTGATTGCGAAGCTAAATTTTAAGCAGACATTCATACAGTGCTGCTTACTGTAATATTTTTTGGAAACTTCAGGATACTTTGATGAATAGAAAGTTCAAAAGAACAGCGTTTACATTTTTTGTAACATTATAAATGTTTTTTACTGATCAATTTAATGCATCCTTGCATTATTTTTTTTTTTAAATCCCAAACATTTGAATGCTCTATATATATATATATATATATATATACTAAAGAAATATGTTAAGTATAGTGTTTAGTATGAAGAAACACTAATCAAGTTAGTGCAATCAACATCTGAACACATCATTCAGTTCTTCTATATATTTATTTAAATATTTATGATTCTGGTTAAGAACTGTTTCTCATTTCCCATCCCTACTGTATACTGCACACTTTTTAAAAAAATATATTATGTGAAACACTATACACTCACAAACAGTAGTATGCTACATTTTTATCAGTATGTGTATGTAACAGTTATTTTGCACATGTTTAATCCACTCTTGTTGGTTCAATCAAATTAAAGACAAGAGGTTTACAATCTTAACTCTCATTCTGCAAATGGAGGGTCAGTTTAAGCACATTGCATTATATACACAGCAAAAATGGATAATAGCATACTATGCACAGTATAAATGCTAGAACCTGCAGAGATAGTAGTATGGTAGTTATTCTGAACATACCCTTATTTTAAGTTTCTCTCCAAGGAAATAATGGGTTTTCTAGAATGCTGACATCCACATAGAGCAGAAAGTACCAGTGATAAGTCAGCAAAACTGTAGCTATGCAGATGTGTATAAATCAACATAATAACAGCATTGTGCACCGCATGGCAATGGTCTGCTCTTATTTCCCTGTCATTAGAGATGACCACTCTTCTGCACTTTTAGCTGAGATAAAATATGTAATATATAGGTTATGTTATATTTAGCTGCAGTCTTGTGAGACTTTCTGACCATTGAGGTTTATTTTTTTTGCAACAAGCTTCCTGGAAATACTGCTAAATATTGTTTTCCTAACGTATAGAATGAATATAGTTTGGAAGCAGGAGTTTATAGCCTAGATCGTGATCAAACCTTCAGTTACAGTAGTTCAGGCAACAGCACGGTTTGCCGCAGTGGGGGAGAAAAAAAGGCAGCTGTTGCCTAGCAACGGCCAGTGACCAGCCGTCACGAAGTGTTGTAAATTTCCTCGTGTTGCTAAAGTGTCAGATCGGAACACCACCTCGTGGCTACATTGAGAACAAGGGTCTGTTTTGAGACACAGTATTGTTTTAATGCTACGTGTTTGCTACATTCGGAGTGTTTCTCTGCCTGTTCGAGAAAACGGGTGTTATCGAGACCACAGATTCATTTGTTCGTCACTTCACTTGTTTTTCTCATGTCTGTAGAGATTCAGTCATCTCTGTGACAGCCCAAACCTCATTTTAATGTGCTCTCAGAATATTAACACTGCAGCATCCCATAATTCCCAGGATCTCAATATGAACTCAAACTTAAATTGAACTCAGACTAAATAATCTGAGCGATTTCACAACCATTCAAAGGTTTAAAGTCAGTACGATATTTTAATGTTTTTGAAAGTAGTCTCTTATACACATCAAGGCTGCATTTATTCAATCAAAAGTACAGTAATATTATGAAATTCTATTTTAATACATTTTAAATTGTAATTTATTCCTGTGATCAAATCAATCATTACTTCAGTCTTCAGTGTCACATGATCCTTCAGAAATCATTCTAATATCATGATTTGCTGCTCAAGAAACATTTCTTATTATTATCAATGTTGATTTTTTTTTAAATATATGTATATTTTTACATTATACATTTACAAGAATCCTTTGAAGAATAGAAAATGGATTTTTTTAAACTTTATAAATGTCTCTTTTGATCAAATGTATGCATCCTTCCTGAATATAATTAATAATTTATTTAGAAAAAATCTTATAACTTATATTATAAGAAATATATAAAACTTTTATATTATAAGGAACTTTTAATTATAAGAAATATATCAAACTTATCGCTTTTTACTTTTAATGTGTCAACGATTGACTCATTTGTGTCTACTTTTAGTTCTTGCTTGGGCTGTGCAAAGATTAATTGCGATTAATCGCATCCAAAATAAAAGTTTGTGTTTACATAATATATTTGTGTGTGCTGTGTATAATTATTTTGTATATATAAATAAATATGCATGCATGTATATTTAAGAATTATTTGCACGTAAATACTGTATAAATACTTCATCTATATTATATATAAATATAAATATTTATTAATAACACATTTTCTTAAATATATACATGCATGTGTGTGTATTTATATACACAAAATAATTATACACAGCACACACAAATATATTATGTAAACACAAACTTTAATTTTGGATGCGATTAATCGCAATTAATCTTTGCACAGCCCTAGGTCTTAGACATTTTTAAGAGAAAAGTCTTAAATAAAATTTTAGAGCTCCATTTTGTCTCCTGATTTAAGAAAGAGAAAACTTTGAGCTATAAAGCATCAAAGTCTAACATACTTTAACTTTAGTTGCTGTATCGTTGATTTAACCAGCATGAGTACGATTTCTGTTTAAATTCACTAATTAAGTTGAAACGTCAAGTCCCTTGAAGTTACAATTAGCCGATTAGCAAATAAAGTGTGTGAATGTGTGTGAAGAAGTACAGCAATCACAATATCCACAGTAGTGTAGATTCTGTGCAGGAGTCCAGATCGACACATCACTGTCAGTGTTCACTCGATGAAGGGCTTGAGAATTACACTTCCAGTAACAGCCTCTCTGATTGGTCAGGCTCCTCGTTACTGGACATTACACTTGCTTCAGCCCTTTGTGGAGTGACCTGCGGTATGTTGTCCACATGTGCCGATGCTAACAGCTCCCTCTTGTGTCAGCCCGCAGCTTGCGTCTGAGCCCGTGGGAGAGCCGGATCGTGGAGCGGTTGATGACGCCCACTCTTTCCTTTCTGGCACGCAGCCGAAGCGTCGCCACCCTCCAGAACAGCAGCGACCCTCGTGAGTTACACAACACACACACACTTAACATGTCAGGAGCTTAAGGTAATGGTTATACATACCACATACTATGGCAAGCCGTTTTAACTTTTATTCATTTCCAGTATATGAATTCTTGAATGGAAATTGGATTCTCAATTGTATTTTTACTAGTGAAATGTCACCATAGGCTGCCATTCAAAACCAATTGTTGATATCAAGAATTGATTTCTTACTTGTTGAAATTCCAATTTCACATATTAGAAATACAATTATTACTAGTAAAAACCTTTATTTTTGATATCAAGAATTCAATTGTCACTAGTTGTAATGTCTATTCATCAGCAATTGAATTGCTACTAGTAACAATGTTCATTTTTGATATCAATAATTACATTTTTACTAGTGACAATGTTAGTTTATGATATCATGAATGTCAATAAAAGCCATTTTAGATATCTGAAATAATATTGATATCAGAAATACATTTTCAGATATCAAAAATGAACATTTTTATTTGTACCAATCGAATTGTTGATATCAATAATTTATATCTTGGAAATAAAAGCTAAAACAGCTTGCCATATACTACAGACACACACCCATGTAATGAGTAAAACACTCCTCATAAAAAAGCCTCATTGAGTGCAAACAAGCAATTGCTCTTATTTGCTGAAATTAAACAAGACAAATAAACTTCTTGCTTCCATTGATTGTAAATATTATTAACCTTAGTTCAATGTGAAGCAGTTTTCGTTTCGAAACGGTAACTATTTTATTCTGTTTGAGCTTAGTATGTGTTTGTCTAATGCATACATTAAAATATATTTGTGCTTCTGATGGAATTGCATGTTTTTTTTATTTTTTAAGATCTCAAATGAAAGTACACACATTTCAGACCATATCAGCCAATTAATATTTTATCTGCTGTTTTTCTCTTTGATGTTTGGAAATGAAATTCTGCCTGTACATTTTATTTACTTTACATAAAACAGTACGTACTTTTATGTTGAGTATACATTTTGAACAGAAGTTCCTTATTACTTGCGTGTTATTATATGGTTATTTAAATATGGTTATTTATTTTTTTCATCCAAATTTATAGTCCGTTGAGTCCATAATGGCTGTCCATTTAAAAATCCTAGTTTATTTTTCTGATTGGAATGCAAAGTCAAGTTGAGTGCATTGCATTGTGGGTATAATATCCTGTGCTTTGTTTATATACAGTACTGCATGCTTAGGAATCTCACCAACCCTAAACGTTTGAACAGTAGTGTATTATCTCAATTAAGTATGTAATGTTTTGAGAATAATTAATTAAGTCTGTAAACATCTCTGTGTCTGATCTCAGATCAGTGTTCCCGCTCTGCGTCCGTGTCTCCTCTGACGCCCTGTTCCCATCATCATCCTCACCAGCACAGCGCTGAACGCTGGAGGGTCTCGGCCAGCACTCCTGACATCACACAGCGCTCGCACAGACGCAACTCCACTCCGGTAAAACACAGACACACAAACATTGCCGAAATATTCAGATAAAAATGCTAATATACATTACCGTTCAAAAGATTGAGAACTGTATCTTTGTAAGATTTTTTTTTATGTTTTTGACCGAAGTCTCTAATTCTCACCAAAGTTGCGTTTCTTTATTTAAAATACATTAATATTGTAAAATGTTATTACAATTTAAAATAACTGATTATATTTTAATGTATTTTGAAAAGTTATTTATTCCTGTGATCAAAGCTGAATTTTTACTGCATTCTTCAGTGTCACATGATCCTTCAGAAATCATTGTAATATGATGATTTGATGCTCAAGAAACATTTTCATTATTATCAGTGTTGTTTTTTCAGGATTATTTGACTTCCGATTAACTTAATATATCTTCACTTATTAATTTACCTTTTAAAATAACTTAAATATATTAATAACATTTCTCAAGAAAAAGTCCTGGTTTACATGATTTGACTCCTTTAAAATGATTCATCAATGTTTTCCTCTAGTTTGAGAAGAAGAAAAAAGAAAAGAAAGACAAGGAACGAGAGAACGAAAAGGAGAAGAGCGCTCTGTCTAAAGAAATAGTGGAGAAGAAGAGAAAATCCCAATCCATAACCAGAACAAAAACAGAACCCAGGTGAGTCTCTCTCTCTCTCTCTCTCACACACACACACACACACACACACTGAGCTCTAAGCCGCTGCAGGTTAAATACCTTGCGCTCGTGAGCCGAAGAGAGGCTCTGATGTGATGCAGCCCAGCGGGGCGTTTGGCAGGCTGTTCGTTTTTATACAGCCCTTTGTGTTCAGTTGCTTTGTGGAAAAGTGATAAATTAGCCATTAAAGGATTAAAGTTGTACTCTTATTATGGCTGTCCATGTCCTGCCTGATCCAAACCAGGTGCCAAGGTCTCAGTATAATTTGTTTCCTCACTGAAAGTAACAAAATCCACATTAGCGATACTTGCTAAGGCAGGCATCACTATTATTATTGTTCACTCTTTATTTGTGTGTGTGTGTGTGTGTTATATTATAATTTTTGAGGTTCATTACTAACTGGAAATAATATGTTTTAGTCTATATTAGAAGGTTCTTCATTCTATTCTCATTTAGGTTAATTTGCCAAAATTACTAACTGAAAATAAATAAAAAACTCAATCTAAAACTTTAAAAATAAGCCTAAATACAAATATCAAAAACTAACAAAAAAGAATATCAAAAACTAACAAAAAACAAAAAAAATATCAAAAACTAACAAAATTATTAACTGAAAATAAATAAAAACTCAATCTAAAACTTTAAAAATAAACGTAAATACAAATATCAAAAAAGACAAAAGCACAAAATTACAAAATATTTAAATTAAATGAACATTTTAAATATCAAAAGAATGTAATGGAAATCAGAATCTAAATACATTATTAAACATTATTGTGGTTGTTTTGATGTATTTTTGAATTTGTTCTCTTTTTTTTTAGCCCAAATATCAAAGCTAAGAACAGAGCTTCATCACCTGCGATGCCCAGGAGTCGCCCCCTCTCCCCCAATCCAGCGGTGTCCTCTAAACCGCCCTCGTCTTCAGGCCGGACTCCTCCTGGCACCAAGACCCGGCCTAAACGGGCTCAGACTCCCGCCCGCGTACAGGCCCCCGCCGTCGCCGCTGTCGCCGTGGAAACCAAGGAGCCCCGTCAGGCTGACCCTCCCAAGGACACAAAGAGTGAGTGTGATCATCATGACGACCGAAGCTTTTAGATAAATCTGCATGATGGTTTTCAAGGAGCCCAGGGCGACTTTTACAGCTTTAATATGCATGAACGAAACGCAAGTGCTTTTATGGATTTTACTCTTCTTGATAGACTGTTTTTTTTTTCTGTTTAGCTGCTCCGTGTGTTCCTGACATCACTGTCTCGTCTGCTCCGGCCACGCCCATCACTACCTCTGCACCAATCACAATAGCTCCTCAGACACCAGAGGTGGCCCATGTGGCCGCCGCTCCATCTCCATCGCTCTCTCCTGAGCCCGGCCCTCCGACCACCAAGCCCACAGCTGGGACCAATGATCCAGAGGAGGCGGCCAGGGTTTTGGCGGAAAAGAGACGTCAGGCACGTGAGCAGAGAGAGAAGGAGGAGCAAGAAAGACAAGAACAGGAGCTGAAGAGCAGGTTAGTTGATTATAGACCAAGTGGAGAGTCTCAGTCTTGATTATCAAACATAAAGTCCAGCCCACTTTTCAAAGAACCGCTCATTTAGATTGACTGACATTTACAGTGATCACAGAATTAGTTTCTACTTTATATTTATACTGGAATAACCCTGGTTGACAGAGTTTCTGTAGCTTTTAATGGTGAATTTCCTGGGTTTTTCCACAAAAAAAAATGCATTCATATTTCAAATTCAGAAATATTTTAGAGCTGATCATAACACAAATAAATTGTGTATTATATATATTTTTACATTTTGATTGAATTATTTATCAGACTGTGATTTACATGATTCTGTAAAAGATTTTATTAATTTCAGTTACTTACATATTTGATTTATTTATAAATAATCAGAGGGCCCATAAACAATCCATAGGCGTTCCTATGGTCTAAGGTCTTCTTAATACTGTTATTTTAGTATTATTAAGACACTATTCATATTTAGTCTATTCATATTTTCCATTGTTATTTTCCAATGAATTTTCATGTTTCTTATTTGTATTAGTTTTTTTCAATATGTCTATAGTTTTATTATTTATTTTAGTACATTATGTTAAAATAAATAAAAATGAGAACTGAAGTGACAGAAGTTTTTTTTTTTTAGATTTTATATTATTTTCATTTGATTTCAATGCTTATTTTAATAATTCATTATTTTATTTCAAGTAATCACATTCACAATGTTTTTTTTTTTAATGGGTTCAGTTTTATTCGTCTATAATAACTATTGACTAAGAGTATCAAGTGGTAAAGGCAATTCCACAGTGAGTCCGAAATTTTCGTATGCGTTTTTTCTAGGGCTGTCAAACGATTAATTGCGATTAATCGCATCCAAAATAAAAGTTTGTGTTTACATAATATAATTGGGTGCACTGTGTATAATTATTTTATATATATATAAATACACACACATGCTTGTATATATTTAAGAAATATTTTCATGGATATACTCTATATAGATTTATATATAATTTATATTATATTTTTTTTATTTATATTAAATTTATTTATTCGTGATTCAGTGCTCTGAATTGTCAAAACACCATTCGAACTCCATTCAAACTGCTTGCTACGGATGCGAAAAATGCAGAAAATCGAACCCGATGCGATTTTTTTTAACGGACGAAAATTTCGCAGGCAGTGTGCAAGCGTGATTGACATAACGTGAGGTCGTATTTATTTTTTAACGTGCGAAAATTTCGGACGCGAATTTCGGACTCAGTGTGCAAGGACCTCAAGTCTCTAGACGCTAACCCTGGCTCGTCTTCACTCAGAGCGCTGCGCGAGGAGCACGCCAGACGTGAGGAGGAGGAGAGGAGGCGCAGGGAAGAGGAGGCGCGTTTCATGGCAGAGCAGCAGCGTCTGCAGGAGGAGAAGGAGGCGCAGGAGAGAGCAAGAGCCGAGCACGAGGAAAACCTGCGTCTTCAGAGACAGGTGAGCAATGCATCATGGGTAATGGCTAACATTTATGTCAAGTCAAGTCAAGACACTTCAAGTCAAATTCGATCAATGTGCGCTGTGGAAAACCTGGGAGACGTCATTATTTTGGTGAACATAAAATGGGCTTTTATATGGCCAACGACAATGAAGCAGATGGACAATGTGTTGCTAAATCAGAATCTACAAATTTGCTTTCATACATTCATTCTTTGTGTAAAATAATATGAATACAAAAGACCTTGAAAGCATCAAGGTGACCGAGGCACAGGGAGACGGAAGGGCATTAACGTGAGTGCTTTCATACGACGCCCTCAGCTTGAGTCTCCAGCCGTGCATTAGCAGGCGTTCAGACCCGTACACACACGAGAAGGCAAGCCTCCGGGCGACTCTCATCTGCTGCCCTTCACACTCGCCATCAGGTCGCGCAAAGCCCCACTGACACGAAGCCTGTGTGTGTTCTGGTTTGATGTGATCATGCAGGACAGGCCTAATGGCTCTGTTTGTGGCTCTCTGGACGTTCAAAGGACAGCTGTGGAGTCAAAAAGGATTTTTTCAAGATCTAAACTGTGCAGATATGCATAAGCAGATTAAACTTGATGCCTTGATCTGGATTTATTGGCATAAGATTAAGCTAAATCTTTTTTGCAGTGTACTTTAATGCATTTATGTCTTTAAATTGTATCTAATCCATTTTCTTAAATGCATTTGTAAGATACTGTGTCTAGGTCAGTGTTATGGTAGTATTATTTTATACTATTATAGTTTTTGTTAAATTGTTTTTATATATAATTTATTTTATTTTATTTTAGTTTGCCGCTATGTATTTTTTAAAATAATTTTATAGAGATTGCATTCTCAAAGAGCAAAATTCAGAAATATTTTAGAGCAGATTATAACCACATAAATTGTGTATTAATATAAATTTACATTTTAGATTGAATCACTTATCTATGGAAGCTTGTTTCCGCTAATGAAAAAAAATAAATTAAATTAAAAAAATTAAAAAATAATTGCGACTTTTTATCTCACAATTGCGAGATATGAAGTCAGAATTGTGAGAAATAAAGTCAGAATTGCGAGATATAAAGTCAGAATTGCGAGATATAAAGTCAGAATTGCGAGATATAAAGTCAGAATTGCGAGATATAAAGTCAGAATTGCGAGATATAAAGTCAGAATTGCGAGATATAAAGTCAGAATTGCGTGATATAAAGTCGCAATTCTGAGAAAAAATGACAGAAGTGCGACTTTTCTTTTTTTTCCTCACAATTGCGAGTTTACATCTCGCAATTCTGACTTTATATCACATAATTGCGAGTTTTTATCTCAAAATTCTGACATCTTTTCTCAGAATTGAGATATAAATTCGCAATTGCGAGTTATCAGGCCAATTCTAAGGGGGAAAAAAGACTAACTTTCCCCCTTAAATCTCACAATTCCGACTTTATAACACGCAATTGCGACTTTATATCTTGCAATTCTGACTTTATATCATGCAATTTTGACTTTATATCTTGTAATTCTGACTTTATATATCGCAATTTTGACTTTATATCACTCAATTTTGACTTTATATCTCGCAATTCTGACTTTATAACACGCAATTGCGACTATATCACGCAATTGCGACTATATCACGCAATTCTGACTATATCACGCAATTCTGACTTTATATCTCGCAATTCTGACTTTATATCTCGCAATTCTGACTTTATATCTCACAATTTTGAATTTATACCACACAATTGGGACTTTATAACACGCAATTCTGACTTTATATCTCGCAATTCTGACTTCACATCTCGCAATTGTGAGAAAAAAAGTCAGAATTGTGAGATAAAAAGTCGCAATTACCTTTTTTATTTTTCATTCTGTGGCGGAAACAAGCTTCCATATTTATCAGACTGTGATAGACTGTGAAAGATTTTATTAATTTACCAATTTGATTAATAATAAATAATCAGACGGCCCTTAAACAATCCTTCTTAACACTGTTATTTTAGTATTATTGAGGTACTATTATAGTTTTTATTCATATTTTCAATTTCATTTTTCAGGGACGAACTGAACTACACAAACCAGCCACACCTTAAATCATGTCATTGGGCTCATGGGAAATTTAGAGATGTGTAATGGATTCATGGGTAATGAAGTTTTATTTGTGTCTTTGCCAGCGAGAGGAAGCCGAATCCAAAGCCCGAGAGGAAGCGGAGAAACAGAGGATAGAAAGAGAGAAACACTTCCAGAAGGAGGAACAGGAGCGCCTGGAGAGAAAGAAGGTAAAATGAAAGACTCTTTTATTGAAAGAAAATGAATCTCATTGCTCTTGAAGAGAAACAATTGACAATCGGGGTTTCCCTTTTCTGTGGATTCGACTAACATCCATGTTCACCTTTCTAGCGTCTGGAAGAAATCATGAAGAGGACTCGTAAGAGTGACGCAGGTGTACAGGTGGGACATGTTTCATTAAGTCTGAATTAATCTCACACACAGAGGAGAATGAGAACGAACCTGCTTTATTTGTTTCTTTGCAGAAAGATGTTAAGTCTCCAGCTCAAGTGAATGGCAGAGTCTCTGACAACGGTAAAAATCGATTTGTAGTATTGTGCACGTGACGTAAACCTTTAAAAAATTACTCGTTTCTCTATTAAAAATATTTTAAATTAGTTTAAAGGAAAAATACAAAGCTGTTTATTCTCTCGTCTTGCAGTAATCCAGAAAAATCCTTCAGAAACTCTCCATAGTGGTGCGACAAATTTCAACCAATCACAAGGAGACGTGAAAATGAGGTAAACAAGGAGTTGCACGATTAATTGCATCATTTGAAATGTGCTAAACACAGTATTTTGAGATCATATCTAATAGAAATATGAGAATTACTCCCATGTTTCTTTCTCAGCTCTGTGTCCTGGGACGCGGCACCCGTCATTAATGGTGTCCAGCCCACCAAACATCAGAATGGACTGTCCTCCAATGGAGAGGCAGCAGACTTTGAGAAGATCATCAAGCTGTCCAATCACAGTGGCAGTGGAAACAGTGGGCAGGGTCAACCTGCTGACCCAATCATGGCCTTTGAGGGAGGGGAACCGTTCATGATGAAGGCGGGACCTATGAAATCTCAACATGTGGCAGGTAAGATGGATTTTTTGAGCTTGGCAGTGTGAATCTCTTTTTCATTTTCATTAAATTGGAAAAAGCAAAACAGCCTGGACATTTTGCAAAACATCTCTATTTGAGTTGCATGGTATGACATGAGGGTTCTGGGTGAACAAACCTTTAATGTTTGTCTTTTTTTTTCTCTCTGCAGAGGTCCTGTGAGAGAGCAGAGCCTTCGGTGAGAGAAGAGAAGCCTTACGCTACCACTGCTTCCCCCCCCTGACCTGACGTGTGCCAAACCAACAAAAAGACTGCTTTAACTTTAGAAACACAGCAAGACAGAAACCGCCAATTTCTGTGGAAGCACTTTGAGGAAGTGAATGAAGTGGAGGAGAACCCTAAAAAGACACTTATATATACTTATACAACGTTTGCAGAAAGTCTCTGTCTATTTCATTGTGTGTCATGGTGCAAAGTTTCTTTAAAAAGTCACCTGCCGATTGTGTGGTGCACCTTAAAAGAGTCACTATATAATGAATTTTAGAAAATACAACTTGGAAATACACGATGTTTGGCTATCATTATGATATTAACTGTTGTTGTTGTTGTTGTTATGATGTATTGTTATTGTTCTTTTAAGTAGAAAACCGTGTGTGTCTTGAATTATTGCGTTATTTAACGTGTGGAGCATCAGAAGAGGGCGATATTCTGTATGTTAATGTATATTTGCCTGATTATGACAGACCTGTGGAATAAATCTTTATGAAAGGGACTGTGTGTTTGGTCAGTGCTTATTAATGTGTTAGAATTACACATAAAGACATGTCTTTTGTTTCCACTGTTTGTGTGGTGTCATGAAATCTGTTTTCGAGTCATTTGGTTCACTCAACGAACGAAATGACTCGAAAAGAGATTTGTTCATTTTGAAGAACCGAGTTCGAACAGGAGTCACGAACGCGCATCTGCAACGAGGGAGCATTTGTGCTTATAAAAAAAAATATTAAAAGGTTGGTTCAGGGTTTAGTTACACTTTAAATTTTGTTATTTACTTTTGACATGACCGTTCATTCGCTGGATAAGACCCTAATATTCATCGTCTGGTGTCGTTTAAAGACATTTGAAGCTGCAATGAAACTCATTTGGACCTTGAACCGTTTGTCTATTACATGGAGAAAATCCTGGAATGTTTTCATCAAAAACCTTAATTTCTTTCCGACTGAAGAAAGAAAGACATTGACATCTTAGATGACATGGGGGTGAGTAAATTATCGGCAAAAGTATTATTTAAAAGTGAACTACTCCTTTAACTTGGAACGTTTTCAGACGTTTGCGAGACAAAATGTTAGTTTACACTTTTCCAAGTACAATTAAATGCGGGAACATTTTTACTTTTAATCAAGCATGTTTTTTGCTAAACTTTGACAGTGTAGACATACAAATCCTTGTGCAGTGAATAATTTCAGCCAGTGGAGGGCAACACAATCCTAATGCTCCGGCCTTTACAGTCTATGGCCCCGGCCAAGTCACTTGTGTATGCTGAACAAAATCCAGTTTATGATGTGCACTTACTAGTGTACCACTTGCCCCATTTGCTCTATCTTCTCGTTCTCCAGTGAGAGTCTGTGCATTAGTTGACACCCAGTTCTGGTACTTCAGAGTGATATTAATGCACACATGAAGAAAACACAATGACAGAAAGCTAATATTATATAGTGTATTATTTACAGGGGGAAAAAACATTGTGGTTATCCTTAAATCACATTTTTTCCAACTCTGTCAACAACCACCCGAAGTTTCACCACCACACACACCAACTGACATGATGTTGTCCCTGATAGTCCGATGATCATCTCAAGCACTGTATTTTTAGATGGATGATAACAGATACACAGTGAGTTATGACTGAGGTGGGCACTGCCAGCTGGGTTTTAATTCATTTGGCATGACAGGAATGAACATGAGTGACAGAACTCGCCGACTGAGTCCACACGCCGCTCTCAGGTTTGCTTTTCATTTTCATTTCATTTGAGACTTTTCAATTCATGCATCAACTTTGTCTTAGGTGTTTCTTCTAAAACTGCTGAGGGAAGTAAAAATAGACACAAACAGGCTACAGCTTTAAAATCAGATCATTTTCTCTTGGAAGATCAGAAATGTTTGAGTTCATGCTGAAATCTATTACTTTTAAAGCAGATTTTGGTACGTAGGAATACCTGAGCAAAGTTTAAGATCACTTTTGAATATCTAGATATATTTCCACATTCCTATGTTGCCCATACGCTTTAAACTCCAAAGTTGTAAACCACAACATTCTGATGCCATTTATTTGATTAATGTTGTTATTTTTATCTAAATTCCAAAGTTTTACTATTAAATATAATAGTTTTCGTTCATTGAAATAAATAGATGAAAAACTTGAAATGCTGACTTGGCAAGTACATTAACCGCAATTTATACTAAACACTAAAAAAAATTAAGTAAATAAAAGCTAAATCAAAATATTGATAAATACTAAAATAGTACATAAATGAATAATCTTACAACACAATGGAAATTGGAAATTGACCAAGATGGCTGACAGAGCTCTGAATTCAAAGTTCATATTTGTCTCTTTGGCCTTTAAAGGCTTGTTAAACAGTATGTTGTGCCACAAAACCTTGGCGCACAAGATGGACAGTATAAAGCCTCACTGGAGTCACTGCAAGGTGTAAAGACAACTGGGAATTCACTGTCTGTTTGTTGTGAGGCTGTTTTGGTTGCTGTTGATAAGTGTGCGTGAGTGTGTAAATGTGTGTGCACTGCATTTGCATCTAAATACACTCTACGTGTTATATTTTCAACCGCTCTATTTAAATGTGGTCTTGCAGCATGTTTCCGTCAACCACACATTTGCTTGCTTTGTTTTATATACCAGCTGCACTGTGAAATATTATCTTTCCAGCATGGAGACATAAAGTGTCCAGTCTATCTCATCCTTTGGGTCTAGGAATAGAGTTCTGAGTCCACGTTCTATTGGCCAGTTTGGTTACTATTGTGGATTTTATTTTTGATTATTGGGCTGATGTCATAGAGCCAAGCTTTAGAAAACTTGTATCAAGCTTGTATCGGACAAACTGTATGAAACAGAATATGGAACAGTGAAATATAATTGAAAACTTCCCTGAAGAAAAACAGCAAACTCCACAATTTGTTGTTCATAAAAAATAGGTTGAAATAATATTTCATACGATTTTATTTGATTTACCAAAATCCCAAATTATTCCAACAAATTCAAATTGTCCCTTCTTGCACTAAATGTTTACACAGTGTTCAATCAAGATAATATTTTATTTAAAAAACGACTTTTCGATGTATATCTGGAAGTCGAATTAAATTTAATTACTTTTTTTTTTTGCCTGCAGCTGAATTGTTTACCTACCAGTGTTATTTTATATACTATAGTATTTATTAATATTTTGAATTAGCTTTTTATATTTTTTTCATTGTAATCATGTTATTTGATGTTTCAGTCATTTTGCTATTTGCATTTGTAATTGTATTACTTTTTGAAATATTTCTTTCATTTTTTCCCCCTGTTTTAGTCATTTTAGGACATCAACTTAAACAGATTTCAGTTAGTTTCCAAGGCAATTTTAAGTTTTTCATCTAATATTTATATTTTATTCAAATTCAAATTTTATTCAAATACTTTTGTTTTAAGTTAATATTGACAACACTGTTCTAAATATGCAAGATATTTCTGCTTATCCCTCATGAGCTTGGTGACATCAGAAGATCTAATAATAATGTTCTACTCACGGAAGGACCAATAATAAACATGTGTAGTTGGTTCTTTTAATAAACTTCATATAGCAGGCTGCATGCATCTGGCATTCAAGAAATGACTTTATGCATCAAATACAGGAAGTTCTTTGTTCACTGCATACGAGGCATTTGCTTTTGCTTTCTTTTATATCCCTTCCACTCCTGAACACTAGAGGTGAGGCTCCTTTCTTTGTCTTCATATTTCTTTTGTGCATGTTTGAACATAAATGTAATTAAATTTGAATTTAATGTTTGTAAAGATGAAAATGCATGCATTCATGTGGCTTCACTAAAATTGTAAGGCCTGGAAATGGGGAAACTAAACACCCTGCAAGTAAAACAGAACATTGTGAAAATGTCTCAAAAGCTTTTCCTAAATCATTTTCAGTGGATGTGGCGTGGTTTATGTAATCCATCTTCTCTTTCAAATGATGGCATTACATGTTATTAGTGTTCTCAAACCCTCAAACGTCAAACATGCCACTTTCATTTATATAGAGAACAAATGCATTCGAAGTAGAAACCTGAAAGAGAAATATGGCTTTAAAAGACATTGCATGCATGTGGAGAGAAACAGCACACCCTTGGTTTTAGAATGGAAAAAATAGTTCTTAACACAAAACCACAAGACGAAGTTTCCACTGAACGTGTGCTATACTCTTTTGAAATAAATAACTCGTAGCATGAACACAGGAACTCACTCTAAAATTGGTTGTGGTGGACATATAGATATTTAATTGTGGTTTTTCACATTGAAAAGCTTTCTCTAGCTTATGCTTCGCTTCATCACACACTTTCTGCTTTGCATGTGTTCAGGTTTGAGCATCCAGGCACATTCAGTTTTTCAAAAATAAAGACTTTATTGGAGATTAAATAAGCTATCAAACTGTCTGGATGTAGTTACCCCCCTATATCAGTTTGGGAATGTAAACAGTTTGCCAAAATGACAGGCAGGATTGCAGTTGTGCTGTGCAGCACCAGCGATCGTTCATTTATTTAGAACATGACACTCACTGATAACATTACAGGACTGCAGTGTTCAGGATATTTGAATTTCAGAATAGAGTTCAAATTGGTTAAGTTTTATTTATTTATTGACATAATTGATATCATACACCCCTTGGGTAAGACCTCTGGTGATTTAGCTGAATTTGGGCCTGTGGCTCTCTATTTTATGATCCCAAAATTACAATTAGGATATATAATAAATATCAACATGAATCTCCTTTGCAGATTCAGCCAGTCATCAAGTCATCATATGAGATACTGTATAAAAACCTGAATGCATACGCTTTTAATTAATTACATTTTCTGTTTATATATTATAAACAATATATACATTTAAAGACATGATCATACATTTTACATTTTTATTTGGTTGTAACATACACACTGCAGATCTTCACCAGAAACGTCCTCTGGCCCTGTTGCGGATGACTATTTTTGTGATATGCCAACAGTCTTAGAGAAGAATGTTTATGTTTTTAAATATGATTATTGGAAGCCATTGTCAATGGCATAATGTAGCACCATGCATAGTTTACTGTATAAGACTATGCTAAGAATAACCTTTAGTTGTGTTTCTCAATCTAGTACCGGTAAGAAGAAAGAAAACTAATGAAGCATCTAAAACAGGAAAGTGAGATTAGCATAGCCTATAGCTAACAATGTTTAAAACTATCTAACTTCCTGAAACTTCCTATTTTCTAACAATATATTATGTAGCCATTATATTTTTTAAGGAACCCCGAAAGGCCTTTTGCCTTACAGAAACTAACAAAAGTATTTTTGCAGACATGTGTTATATAGATTGTATTGCATGTAGGCTGACTCTCCGTTGTGTTTCCTCTCTCTGTGAAATACTGCCTGGTGTTGGACAGATTTCTCTGAACTTGCTCAGCAGCCTGTGATTTCAGCTGTCAGTATGAGAAGCTTTCAACAGGTGTCTGAAATAGAGGCGCTGTGTCTGTTTTACCATGTGTAGATGCTGTTGTGGTGCTCAGAGGAAAGAAAATGGCCATATAATATTAACATGCAGGCCTTGTTTGAAAATTAATTAAAGAGAGAGAAAAGTAGGCCTAGTTTTGTTAAAATGGCCTAAGGCCTAAGGAATTCTGTGTAATTCGAAAGAGACTGAAGAATGTGTAAACGTACGACTATCTCTATCAGGCCCATAAAAACCTTCATACTTTTTATTTTATTTTATTCAACACCCATAGGTTTTTTTCAGAAAAGGAAAACATAGGCTACTTATTAAATTAAAAAAAAAATAAAGAAAGAATACCAAAAAAGGGGCGTGTATAATCACTTGCGTGCGCGCGCGAGCCGAGCGCATTCACTGCGTTGATCAGGAAGCTGAACTGCCACGGAAAGAAGAAGCCCTTTGCGTTTCCTGAGGCGACCAAATGGACACTTCTCATTTTCATTACTCCGAAACCGTTCACAACTGAACCCCTTTAGGTTAGAAGGGCGAAATAGAGCAGAATAAATCAAATCAGACGTACATTGATCCGCATACGACGCATAATACACGTTATTCCTCCGTCGCGTGCTCGCAGCGCCTCTGCTCGTGAGCTCGCGCTAATCACATTTGACTAGCCTCTCAGGTGAGTTTATTTATACACATTTTAACACTAAATCGCTATTTTCTCAACATGCTCTGCAGGTGTTGTTCGTTAAAATGTTGTTTCGTGTTATTTTGTTGATATTGTGTCTGGTTTTGCGCGATTTATGTCCTTTCAAATTAGCAAAGGGGCTAATGTTAGCATAGCGGCTAACAGCAGAAATGTAATGACTTGTAACGTTAATATTCTGTATTTTGGTTGCATAAAGGGCAACATAATGTGATTGAGTTATTTAATTAGTAAAAACCAATACAATGCCCTTTATTGTTTAACCAGATCATGTTTTTGTTATTCTGAACACGTAAAGGTTGATTTTTATCACTGTAAATCTCCTTTATTTTGTCTTTAAAACACACCTGAGCGAGGATGGCTTGCAGATGATCGTGTCAAGTCGGAGTTGCAGTTGTAATGTGATTGTATTATCCTGATCTCATTACTTTTTACCCTTAACATGAAAGAAGTGAAAACGAAAGTGTTTTGAAATACGTCTTATACAATGGCTTTCGTTGTTTATTGGCTTTTGCATTGAGATATTACCATATAAACGGTTCTGAAGAATAATTGTGTTTTCCACAATTTCTCTATCTAGTGAGACTCCTATCTAGACAACAAAACAGTACACTTGTTTGGAGGGTTTTAAGTATCTAGGGATCTAGATAGAATTTGGGGATCTCAAAATGTCTCAAAACCTAGTCAAATGTCTATTGAACTTCCCATATAATGCCTATGAAGTCTAAAGTGGCTAGGACGACTCAATATGTTTTGAGACTCAGCCAGTGAATGTACTCTGTGTACTGATGAAATTTGCATCAATGCAAATGGTTTTCCCAAGTATTTCCTTACTGGAAACTGACTGAGCGGTGTATCTTGCTACACTGGTTGAGCTGGACTGTCTCTCACATGAAAGGACTGGCTGATAATTGTTTGGCAGCAGCCTTTCCTGTTCTGCCTTGACCGCCGATGCAAATGCATAGACGTATGCATGCACACAAGTCTTTCATACTAGAAGACACACCTTGTTATCTATCCCACACTCAAGAATGTTGCGTACCAATTAGCTTAGGCTACTCATGTTACAAGATAAATGCAACACCTCAGAAAACCAGGCTTTGTGGCATTAACCACTCAGAATAATTGTTTGAACAGCAATTTTTGCTATACATAATATTCTGAACCTGTTCAGCTCATGTATGTTTTGCAAATGTACTGGCTGTATATTCACTCTTTTATTGCAAATGACTTCTGCAAAATGTGCATAATATTAGAAGGAAGTGTGATTGTTTTGAATGTTGAAGGATCTGAAACCATTTCACCCATACTTATCTGCTGCGTAGTTTCAGGTTTTTGTTGTTGTTGTTAATATTTGATTTATCTGGTCAACACAAACAGAATAAATTCGTAGTGGGTCAAGGTAAAATAAACACTGATTGTAAATGTTGATCAGTTAGGAAATCAGGTGCAGATGTTTGAAGATAAATAAGTGCGTTTTAGTTGCATCAGTTACCGTAAACGGGAATTCGTTTGGGCGGGTGACTGAGTTCAATACTATTGTAGTATACTGGAGAGATAACAGTAATCATTGTCAGCAATTCTTATATATATTACTGAGTTGAAGAAAAAAGAAAAACATTAGACAATGCCCAAAACAAAGAAATGTACATCAATTTAGATCTCAGAACAGCTTATATTAGGGCTACTAATGATTTTGATAAGACTCGGCTGTTATTACTGTCCTTAATGTTTTTCTCTAGCCTAAATATAAAGGATAGTCATCTTTCTCATAAATGAAAATAAATGCATGAACTGAAGGATTTAATTTAGAAATGTTGCAATGGCAAAGTCACACAAAAAAAAGATTCTATTGATTGCAGTTCTATTGCATATGATGGCATAAATGATAGCAATTGTAATAATTAGGTTGGGATTGCGAACAATTCAAATCTCTTTTACAAGGGAGCCCTGGGGCAACAATTACATGAGTTACACAAAATCACATAAACAACACAATGAACCGAACAGATTTAAATATAAAACTATTTAAGAATGACTTAATGTGGTTATTGAAAACATGTGCATTGTTCAAATTTTCAACATTTAAGTAATCATTTTAAATATTTAAGTGGGATAGAAAACAGAAAGCTTCAATACTTTGCTTCCATTGTCCTTCATTTGTTTTATATACTGTGCAAGTGTGAATTGTGATAGCCTTGCCCTTGTGTTCATGTGATTTCCTTTTCAGGTCTAAAGATACTGTGAGCAGAGATGTCCAAGCCCCCGAATTCTGCTTCTCGGTCCCGTTCTAGGTCCAGGACTAGATCACGGTCCTACTCACGATCTCACTCGAGGACTCGCTCCCGCTCAAGATCCAGAAAGCGTCGCTATAGGTAGGCAAATTTAATAGATTTCAGCCACTTCCTTTGCAACAAATTGATTGAATGGCTTTTTAAATGAGATATGAGAAGTGAGCGCAAGTGGTAAGGCATTTTCCTGTTAGTGAATGTTTGGTTTAGTCACTGGTAAATTTGGACCACAGTGCCTTTAGTAAAGCTTGAAAAATGTCTTAACTTAATGTATTGCCAGGTTTAGGTAATGAATTCAAGTTGCAGTTCCATTTATAGGAATTTTCCGTATCCAACTTTAGAAGATGTGATGAAGGCGGTGTAATCTTTTATTCCATGGTAAAAGCTGTTGTAATAATTGCATCAGTTGTGAAATTCAACAGGAAGTGATTTAACACCAACACTTTTTAAGCATTTTTGCTCATTGCACATTTGTGTGAATGTTGACTCTGTAGCGCCATCAAGTGGCCATGAATCATAACTACAGCTTCCTCTTTTTTGCTCTAATCTCCTTTCTGTGCTTTGCATTTTCCTTTTTTCTTTTAGTTCTAGATCAAGATCCCGTTCGCATAGCAGGGAGAGGAACTATCCTTCCAGAGATTTCCAGGGCAATCGTGGTTATAACCGTGGTTACAACCGTGGCTACCGGAGGCCCTTTCAGTACAACCGGGGCAGAGGGCGTGGCTACTTCCCACGAGGGAACTATTATCGAGGTGGGAGCAACTACGGTTACCGTTCCAACCATGGTTCCAACTGGCACGGCCATAGAGATCAGCAACAGCCGTACGACCACTCGTACAGCCCTAGGAGGGGGCGCTCGCGCTCCCACACACCACGGAAAAGATCACCAAGCCGAAGCCATTCACGTCATTCCGGTAAATCTTCCTCGGGGCGTTCCAGGCGTTCCAGCTCCTCCTCCCGCTCCTCGTCCCCACGACGACGCAACTCAAGTGCGGGACGACCTCATGCCAAAGAAGCCAAAGGAAGGGCTTCGCCGGGTGAGAAGAAGGGAGCCAGCAAGGAAGCGCCCAAGCCTACAGGAAGCAGCCCAGAGGAACCCGGTAGCAAGTGGGAAGGCCTGTCTGATTACGATGGCAGTCCCAAACGCAATGCTGCGTCTGCTGGGAGTCAGTCAGAGGTTAAAGTGTCCCTCTCTGGAGGTTCCGGCAATGGTGGTCCACTGTGGCGTAGCATCGGCCCTGCCAGTAAAAGTCCACCGGCAAAGACGTCAAGTTCGTCAACACCAACTGGCTTTGGGTTCTTCACAAAAGAAGACTTGAAGACAGAAGACAAATCGGCCTCCATCTCATCTGCCTTCAAAAAGTATGTTTCTGATTTTGGCATTTGGATGTTTTCCCTCTCTTTCTTTTGTCCTCCAGGCAGTTTTTAATCAATCATCGTTCTCTCAAATGTGTTTAGTCCTTGTACAGCAACAAAGATCCTTGGAAGAATAGAGCTTATAATGGAAACCAGCTAATTTCAAAGTCAAATGTCACAAATGGGCCTTTACCTGTGCTATGAGGTTGTTTGCAATCCCATAATTTAGGAGATAAAGTTTTATTGATGTAAGTATGGAAAAAAAATCCATCTTGGTTAGTCGTGTCTGCATTTGCTGAAAAGTTGAACCATAAGTGTGTGTGCATGTCTTAAATGTTGTTGTTGTTGTGAGCAGGCTTTCTTATTTTGCTGTTAAAGGTTAGTGTCAACTGGTTTTCTTATACACTCTGCTCCTTAATAATGATTAACACGTGACCATCCACCTCAGGTTTTTGGCAGAAAAGAAAAAGCCCTCATCAGACAGGGATAACGGAAGGGGTGAGGCTTTAAGCTTGGGCGACGCCGACAGCGAAAAGAGCGGCAGTAAGTCGAGGAGCATGTTCGAAGCATCCGAGTCCGGCTACGACGGTTCAAAGACTGACAAAGGACTTCCTTTTCTGGATGCCGAGGAACAGGAGTATCGCCAGGAAATGAAAGACAGGAAGACCGAGGAAGACTCCAAGTATAAAGAAAAAACCATTGTCACCATGCGGGGCTTAACCGAAGAGCGCTTCGGGAAATGGGACGACTCCGTCTATCAGTCCAACAAAGATGACGAAGAGGATCTGGATGAGGCACTTTATCGCAGTCGGAAGCATGCTAGAAAAGAAGAGAAGGCCTCCAAGAAGAAAGAAAAGAAAAAAAGCAGGATCAGTCCATCCGCTCCATCTCCATCAGGTGTGTCTGAGAATAGAGGCAGGCTGTTTCCAGCTGGAAGAGAGGCCTCGCCCCCGGCTAAATCCTCAGCGAAGAAAGATCCACACTTTAATTTCAGTATAAAGGCATTCACTGATGGTGGAGAAAGGTATACATTTTAAAATCATGATTTATAAGATATTTTTTAATGTATCACAACTGGATACATGTGTATGACTCCACTGCTTTCCCTCAGCTCATCAGCTAAAGAAAGACATTTGTCACGGGATCTTGTGCACCCTGGTAAAAAAGATCATGAGGAGTTTCGCTCGATCTTCCAGCATATTCAGTCTGCTCAGCTTCGCAGGAGCCCTTCAGAGCTATTTGCTCAACACATAGTCACCATAGTACATCATATTAAAGGTAATGCCAGTCCAATCTAGTGGTTATGTGCAATTTTGCATTTTAATTCTGCACTTTGTGCTTTAAGGTGCCATTTTTCTTTGTGAAATATGGAGAATGTCTTAATTTTGGAATTTGTGGCATGTAAGAAATTTTTTTTCTACTCTCTCGTAGCTCAACATTTCAAGTCAACCGGGATGACTTTGAATGAGCGATTTGGAATATACCAAAGAAAAGCCGCAGAGTTGGAAATAATGAAGCCGAGAAAGAGTCCTGAGATCCACAGGTTGGTGTTTTTGCTCTCATTCTGATCTTCAACATCTTATGGTTTAGATACCTTGTTCCTGTCGCCCTTTCTTAATATATATATATATATATTTTTTTTTTTGTATGTTCTTTCACAGGCGAATCGATGTGTCTCCCAGTGCTTTTAAGAAGCACTCTCACCTGTTTGAGGATTTCGAAGAGAGCAGCTACAAGGTGACACAGCGTTTTCAAATCTGAAATTCCTGCCCAAATGTGTACCAGCAGAAATGTGCTATGAGGTGTAAAATGCTAATGCACAAGAGCCGCAATCTCAATCTTGTATTACTGAGCGTTACGCTCTCACCCTCCAGAGTTTGTCGTATGATTAATCGTGGGTACATACTTGCCCAAACAAAATGGCTAAACAAAAGGAAGTGAAAATTGATCCTGTGTCCAAGCCTTTCACTGGACCGCTAACCAATGCAATAGTAAGTATATCTCCTCAAAAATGTGTTTATGAAAAAAAAAAAAAGAAAAAAAAAAGTGAGGCTCAGTACTAATCAGAATTGGGAAAGCATGGAGCATGCTGCTTTCCCATGAGATCTGTGCGTTTTTGTTTTGTTTAGGTTCGTTTTTTGTCACATGTCTTGATAGACGTCTGTCACATTTTCAGTGGGTGTCGAATATGTTGTGTTCACATTATTTATTAAAATTGCACATATTTCATCACAACTTGGCCTAAATCAGCCAACACTGTAAAGTCATAGAGGGTGACTAAAAATGAAAAATTTGCCATTGAGGTTATTCCTTAAGATGACCAATAGATGGAGTTTTTCAGCTGGGTTCAGTCGTTGTCATAAGCATCTTCCATTTCAGTGTGAGACAAATATTCTCAATCTCTTCTTGTGTTTAGGTTAGGTTTAGACGTGTTAAAGGGTTAGGTCGCACAAAAATGATTTTATCTTTTAAATCTGTGTCAGATTCTCCCACATGCTCCTTTCTTTGCAATGAAAGTGAATGAGGATGAATGCTTTGTCAAGTTGCAGCAATCGCATGAAAATAGTCCAAACAAATAGTCAACCTTCACTTTCATTGTTTGGAATAGAGCGTGCTGGAGATTCTGCTAAACAACATCATCTGTCAAAAGGAAAGTTATGAGTTTGTAATGACTTGAATAAATTAATAAAATTTTATTTTTCGACTGAACTATCCTTTTAAACTTGAAATAATATATTTCAACACAAAATAAAGAAACTTGTACATTTAGTTGTTTACACTGTATGGATTCGGAAATCAAATGTGTTAATTATTATGGACATTATTGTGTCTCCACAGGATCATTGTAAAAAACATGAGGGCGAATCTTCGGACCTTCGTTTGGCTATTGAGCGCCGTAAAAAGGATCCTAAACGAGAGGGGGGAAAGAGTTCAGCTGGCTCACGCACGCCCAGTCATGAACTCTCCCCTGACAGATCCTCCAAACACAAGAAATCAAAGTATGTTAAAGATCTACTATTCTTTCTGATGAATAATATTTGAATAGTACTTGATTTCTGAGCCGGTTTCATATTGTCTTGTGCTTGTTTACTGGACTAATGGTTTGTGACTGAATGTTAATTTAACTTGTTGGTTTGATTTACAGTGGAACACTTTATTCATATCTAAAACATTGTTTGGATGGCGGCACTGTATTATTCTTCAAACATTCTATTTTTAATGTTCTATATTGTAATTCTTCAGTTCTAATGTTCTAATTCAGCTAAATGTACAGACTCGCTATAAATTGTGTAATGCTGAAACTATCTACAAGTCAAGTCAAATTATAAAGAGAACAATATTTTATCAGAAAAACATCGTTAGAAGAACTGTAAAGGTATTATGGTTACTCGTTTATCTAATTACTCATATATCGGTAAGTACCCAAATTTGAGTACTTGTACTTGGTCTGTTAAAAGTGGTATCGGTGCATCCCTAATTTGAATAAGTTTATGATCAAAGTGCTTACAGCCATCACTGCTATCATTTATCATTCTATCATTTCAAAACATTCATTAATCACAGAATCATTTCGCAGTCACTCAATAGACTATTTTTAACTCTGTTCTCCCTCATTCTAAAGGAAAAGCAAGAAGAAGCGTGAGCGCTCACCCTCCTCATCATCCTCCTCCTCCTCCTCTCCCTCTCCTCATCCATACAGAGGAAAAGAGTACCATCCGGAGGAGCACATGGAAGGAGGAGGGGGTTTTAACAAGGCCCGCCTGGGGTCAAGGGAGTTTCCAGGACACATGGAGCGTGGCCCTCGGGACTATGAGGGACACATGGACAGGGGTTATGAGAGGGGAAGAGGAGGATACGACCGAGGAGGATATGACAGGGGTCGTGGGGGTTACGATCGGGGATTTGTAAGTGTTCTGCAGTTAATAGGACTTCTTGATCATTGATGAGTTGCAGATGGAATTTATTACTGCTTAATGTCGAGCTTTGTTCCTCGCTGGCTTCGTTTCCAATCCTGAGTGTTTTAATTTTCAGAGAAAGAGTCTGATGCTAGCATGTTGCTAAACTAACCTAATTTGAAATGTTGTCTTGGTTGGCAGCTCACTGTAGGATGAAATCAATAACATTTTCCCTTATTCTCTTGTTAATTTGGTTTTAATGGTAAGTGTTTTAATAAAAAAAACATGTCTAATTTGATTCATAACATAATATTTAAAACTAACAAAAATAGTGACCAATGTACTTTTTTTCCATATTTTTATTTTTTTTTGGATTCTGTGTTTCATGATTTAGTACAAATATATTATCAAAAATGATAGTAATCAAATTAATGCGTAAAAATGATATAATCTTTTAAAGTGTAATAAAAATAAATTGGCAGAAGTTTACTGTTTAAATTAAATCATGGATGAAAACTGTATGTAAACAATAGTTTTAATACATTTTATCATTACTTCGAGAAGTACAAAAATAATATTTGTGAAATGCAGACATGGTAGTCTTTTTGCTGGTTTAAATCGGACATTACACGGTCAATCCTGCCATCCATGTTATTCCCTGACAACAACCATTGAAAACATAAAACGGGCTCATCCGGGTTACTGAAGTCAACGCCACTGCACGCTTGCTAGGAACGTTTGTTTTTTCTTTTTGCGACTATGGTTTTGTACACTGTTAGACAGTGTTGTAGTCGAGACCAAGACCAGTGAGGGTTGATTACCTAATTTACTTTTATTTACTTAGAGAAATCCTTTTTTTTTTTTTTTTTACTGAATTTACTTAGAGTTTAAAAAATATGATCAGTTTAGGGTAAAAAGGCCACATAGTAGGTGGTGTTAAAGTAATTTTATTACAATTTGTCATGCGCAGTTGCGCACTAGAAAATCACCAATCACTGGGCGTGTCAATCAATTTAAAGAAATATTTTATTAACATACATTAATAATCATGAAAAATATTTTTAATTGAACTCGAGTGGACTCGGGAATAATTCCGAGTCCTAAAAAAAAAATGTTCGAGTACGAGTCAATTCCGAGTCCAAATGGACACGAGTCCATGACGAGACCAAGACCATTAAAATATGGTCTCGAAACCGAGTCCGAGTCTTGAGTACTACAACACTGCTGTTAGATTATAATATAACACGGGTATAATTTTAAAACCGTTTAATCTGAAACCAACATCTTAATCCTCATAATTATTTATGTAGTGAAATCTGTCTAATAAATAGTATGACTGTACTGTATTAAATGTCCGTCTAGTTTGAACTTGGCATGCTAACAACTTCTCTCTGCGGAAGCAAGTCATCTTGATCACCCTGTCAGGGTTTATTCAGGCTAGATGTTCAATATCCCTTACTTATTCCATAGCACAATTTAACTAAATGTATGCAGAACTACTTTTGGTTTATTAATCCAAACTCCATGATTTTGTAATTCCGCCTGCTTTTGTATTTGGGGCACAATGACCCTGAAGTAGTTTTCTCATATATCTTAGACATCTCAGTTGATCTGTGCTTCTCTTGTATTTGCAGCCCAGAATGAGAGGAAGAGGATGGAACCGAGGAAATTACCCTGGCAACAACACCAATAACAACCCTCCAATAATGGGCGGTCCTTCACGCCCCCCGGAGGAAGAGTGGGACCCCGAATACACCCCCAAGAGTCGGAAGTACTTCCAGGTGTGATTACTAGCTTTGATCTCAGATACACGCGCCCCCCCCCCCCCTAAACTTTACGCTAAAAACAAAAACTGGTGGTTGGTTGCTTCGCATGTCACTCAGACAGTCTCTTCCTGTATAAGTGCGCAATTTTGGGACAGAATAGGCTGCATGGTGGCCAATAGGAGAGTTTCAATTTACTTCTCTCTCGTCTAACTGCAGCATGACGACCGGGACAAGGAAGGGGAGATGAAGTGGGTGGACACTCGGGGGCGCGGCAGAGGCAATTTCCCCCGCAGCAGGGGCACCTTCATTATTCGCAAAAGCAGCGGCGGCAGCCCCAAGTGGACCCACGACATGTTCCAGGGCAACGCTGAAGAGGGAGAATTGGCAGATGACAGCGCAGAGCACAAAGATGACGAAAAGTCTGGCGAAAGCACTGCTTCCAAGCCATAGACGGATCAGCAACCATTTGTGTCTGTTCTCCTCTACATTCTCTAACTCAACGAGAGCCCTCGTGAGAAATGCATCGTCGTGTGTTCAGGTGTCGGACTGTGAAGCCCCATACGGTAGAGCCATGTCGTTTATAGCATCACACAATCTGCTACTTTTTGTCAGTTTTCACGTTTTTCGCTTGTTTTCGAGGTTGTGGGGGAGGGTGATGATTTGAAGGGAAAAAATTCAGTCATTCATAATTGATTTTCATTTAAAAAGTGCAATAAAACAATCTGTGCACTTGTGCCTTAGATTTAACTGTAGTTTTATGATTCCTTTTTTTATTTTGATCATTTCTGCCGGTAGATTGCCCCCTTTATATGTTTGGAATTGCATGTAAATTCATTCATTTAAATTTCTTCCCATTTTATAATGTCATTGGTGTACGGTTCAGTCTTATTGGAGCATATCCCTTGCGGACCAATACACTGTGTACTGGGGCCGATTTTCTCCAGAAAAGTGTCTGTACAGATTAAGATTGTCCTTGTCCTAACAAATGGATTCTCAACTATATTTAACGTCCAAATTAGTTCATTTTCTTCCCTTAAATGATGCCACTAATGATTTAAAAAAATAAATAGTCTATTACTTTGTGAAGTTTAAAAAAAAAAATTGTTTTCTTTTTCTATTTTGAGCAAAAAAATCTTGTCGGTTTTAGATCATTTATCTGATTTTAAAGTGTAGATAATAATAGAACATGCAAGACGAAGCTTGTAATGATGCATTTATTGCATTGTGTTTAAACTATCAACCCAAATGTAAACGAGCTCATGCTGCATGTCTTTAGATCATGTGGTTTTTCTTCCATTGATCGCTGTTTGCTGGACTGTTCAGTTGTGTTGTAAGGATACTCGGGGGACTTGACTGCTTTCTTTAATCCTGCTTTGTGATGCCATTATACTGTAACGCTGTGACGTTCTGTTAACATTTACAAACTGATAATTCAGTGCTTTCAGTCTCCATGGTGAATTTGAAATAAAGCCCGTCCTCTGTTTTACACGTTATCTTTTCTTTCGAGTTGCCTTGGTCTTGTAAGACACATCGGTTATAACAGCTGCTCTCGACAGCTGGTGCCTTTTAGTGAAGAGCCTTTATGATGAGGTTCAGCTGTAAGTTCTAGTTACACGATATCATGTGAGCGTTTGGTGATTAGAATCTCTTGTTGCAGTGCAATAGTTACTGTTTAGGGTTTTTTTTACATTTTAAGTGTCAGGATATCCATTCATGCCCCTGCAGAGTTTCGTTCTAACCTGCTGGAACACATCTGCCTGGAAGTTAATTCGCTGGTTCGGGTGTGTTTGATTAGGATTGGAGCTAAACTCTGGAAGAAGGTTGCCTTTCAGATGCAGGATTGGACACCCCGGATTTGCAGCAATTATATTGCTTTTAAAGGAATAGCTCAGCCAAATATGAAAATTCTGTCATTTACTCACCCTCAAGTCGTTCCAAACCCATAAGACTTTTGTTCATCTTCAAAGGAAGATCTTTTTGATGAAATTTGAAGGATTTTTGTCCATAAATTGACAGCTACGCAACTGACACTTTGAAGCTTCAAAACATTTGTCAGAATAAACCTCATTGGTTCCTGCAGAAGCTCAAACGTGCTGCGTAACACGATAATAAACCATGAGTCTTACCGGTTTGGAACGACAGAGTAATTGGATGAATTTTCATTTTTTTGAGTGAACTATCCCTTTAAGATTCTTAATTAGTTTTTTTGTTTTTCTGTACATATTCACTTGCAAAGAACATTGATTTCATTATGGTGCTAAACTTACTGCAGCTGAATGAACGGAAAAAATCTTTTTTTTTTGTTAAAGTGCTTCCTATTATTTCTTCCTGACAAAATGTATTATTTAATCTTTTAAATTTGTCTAATGCGTTAAATGATGCGACTACTGTTCTTATTACCTTCTAATTATTTATTGTATACTTTAAGATGGAAGAGTAGGGGGATATAGAAAAATTTTAACACATTTTCCATATATTTAGCGTTATGGTTGGTGAAGGGTGCATCTTCCACCATGTGTGAAGATTGGGTGAAAATATTTGTTTTGTTTTTTTTATTTAAAAAATACATAAAGTATATATATACACAAACATTTAAGTTTTAATATCTATTTATATATAAAAATGTATTTATAGATATAAAAAATGAAAATTGATCCATCAAAACATACAAATCATCCTTCAGAAGACATGCAGGCTTGTGAAACCAACCTCAAAACAGACGTATGCAAATCAAACACTCAATCCTTCTCTTCTTAAAGGTAAATCCGTTGGACAGATAAATGTCCTGTGGCGTATTTGCATGTGGTGATGGAAAAAAAAAAGTTCTCTATAGCAAAAGTATGGTCTTCCACTGAGAAACTTTGAGTTTGCTTACAAAACCATTGAATTTTTTTTTTCTTACCTCTTATTTCAATCATTTTCAATATTTCAAAGTTTCTCAAGAGAATATAAACGTTTTGCCAGAGAAAAGGCATTGAAATGTAATCTAGTTGTTTTGTAACATCATGTAGGGTTCTCTGTATGCACGAAACAACCGTCCTGAAGGTAAAACACACTACTAGTGATAGTGCACTCGACCCAGTGTGCCTGTTCCGGTGACGAGTATATCCGGCTGTCCGTTCCTCCAGATCTCCCTGACGATTCGTTCTCTCTCCTCCAGTCGTCTGGCTCTCTCCAGCTCTTCTGCTGAAGCGAACACATTCATGCTGTTCAGCTGGGTCTGATCGCTCAAGGGACTGACGGTGAGCACTGGGACTTCTAGGTCCTCGTCGTCTCCTGCCTCACTGTCCTCCTCTTCCTTGTCTCCCTCATCCTCGCTGGACTCTTTTAGCCGTCTCTTGTCCGGTTTGCAGGGCGTCTTTGTCTTCGAGTGCGATCGGCAGGTGATGCCCAGCATGAGGAGGACCAGAGCCAGCAGAAGACCTGAACACACACCCAACATGAAGTACAGCGCGAAGCTCTCCATGTTCACTGGAGGGAAATTGTCAAGTCATAAGTGAGCACAAAACTCAAAATAAAAATATGAATGTATTAATTTACATACACCACTGTTCAGAAGTTAAAGGTTCATTATGTTTATGAAATAAGTCTCTTTTATGGCTGCATTTATTTGATCAAACACAGTAACAACAGTATATAGAAATATTTTCAGAGAAATGTATTCTCTTTTAATAAATCCTTCAGAAATCATTCTAACATGCTTATGATGAAGAGTAAAGTTATTGTAATGTGGTTTGTAGGTTTACTAGACTGACTTGACACTAAAGAAAAATCTTAAACCCCCAAGAAAAAGAGAAAGAAGTCTTTAGGAACGTTTAAGCCGTGCCTCATGAAGTCAGAGGTGTGAAGCCAAATCAAACAGAACACTAAAGTCTAAGGAATGGCTGGTTATTTTGTTCTTCAGGTCAGAAATGCAAAGGGGCATAAAGTTCAGTAAAACCGATCCAAATCTTTGTTTAGCCAGGTGCCTTTCAGCACTTGAGTTCTTAACCTGGACATTAATGAGCCATTTTTGTTGCTCTTTTACCTTTTATATGTGCGTAAGTGGCCATGCTGTTACTCAGCAGCTCCATGTCTTTCCTAATGGGGTTCATGATGGCTTCTTTTTTGCTTTCTTCTCTACTTCAGCCACTGTGGGGGAAAAAAAATAGATATTCTTAATCTTAAGAGAGAGAAAACACATTTAATTGTTGGGTAGGCCATTTTTATTTATAAACACTTTTTGTTATACTGGTTAAAACACGTACATTTATCTTCTGTGGAAGTCTCAGGACCCCCCCCCCCCCCCCCCCAAAAAAAAAAAAAAAAAAAATTCGTCCAATCATTGCAGTTCAAATCGATAATGTTACGATGTCCTACCTGCCTGTCAATATGTATTTCCATACCTTACAAATAGTCACAAACACACAATAGCCACCTTCTACAGTTCCTCCTGAACCACGCCATGTCATAACCATTTTTTTTCATATAAACATACTGACTGAACATTAAAGGTCATAACCGTAATTACGAGATGGCAACCCGTGACGCACTAACGTTACTCGCAGCGGTTCACGTCGTCGCGCGTTTTAATTGTCAGCGCGTAGAAATGAATTTGCAGCAGTCAGGTGATACAGGTCAGTGCTCTTCAAGTTGTTTACATTTCATTATTATCATAATGGTA
Source organism: Pimephales promelas (assembly GCF_988280905.1). Lineage (NCBI taxonomy): Eukaryota > Metazoa > Chordata > Actinopteri > Cypriniformes > Leuciscidae > Pimephales > Pimephales promelas. Next base: position 3,215,006 of record NC_142786.1, on the reverse strand, counting down.
ACGTTATGTGCTTTGAAACATGAGGTAATATAAAAACACCATCTCGTGAGTCATGACTCGTTGCAGACTGCTGTAACGCGTTGTGTTTTGAAGGTGTCATGGCTTCGCTGAAGGGAGGGTGGGATCTCATGCTTTTAAAGCTAACTCGCTATTGCTAGCCTCTCCGAAACTGGCGACCAATTGAAGAAAGAATCCTATTCAAACGTAAATGGGTTGTGGCTGGTTTGCCTCCATGTTCCTATTCTGTTTCTATGGTTTTCTGGGTTGTTCCTGTTGTTGTTTTCATGTTTTGTGTGGTTGCTATGATGATTTTTAGTTAGCCTATCATTCGTGTTATTAGCCCAAACAGTGTTGAGTTGCGTGCAAAAGTTTACTTTAAAAAAAATAAATAAATAAATGTTTTAATACTTATACTTGGATGCTTTAGTATCACAAGGACAACTGAAACAACATGGCACGCCATCCTTAATTAGGAAAAGACGCTCTAACTTGTTTATTTTGGCCCCTAAGGCTGAAATTGCACATTAAGGACTGCTATTAAGGATCATTTTATCATCTCTTTCCACACAGGCCATTTGTTACATGCTGTTGTCTTGCATTGACCCATGACTCCCTCTTTGCTCCCAGACAGACTTTCCGATTTTTCCCACAGGAAACCGAGATTTTATGAAGACGTTCACATGCTGCTCGGGGTCTGCGTGGGACTCTTCCCTGGGAAACTGGGATTGATCCAGCTTGTGTCATTCTCTCCAAGAAGGAAAAGAGGAGGAGGGGGAGTCTTAAAGCTGAACATCTGGATTTCCCAAGCCGTCATGTGCCGGAGCCACACGAGTGTGTGTTGCTTGGTGAGAAACTCCTCCGGCCCAAGCGAGGAAGCGATAAAAAGCATCAGACTATAAATGCGTTGACTCCCTGTGTGCGTCCACACCATAAAACCCTCAGTCACTGAGACCATGCCGAGATCACGGAAGAGGTGCCATGATATTGTCTTCCTGTTTGTTTCCTCTTGGGGCTTGTAATTACAGCAAACTGTAATCTACGCCATCAGAGCCCAAAGTCTCGACCGCCCCGATCCCTATCTGCCACGCTCTTGGCAGAACAAGGGCAAGTACACCAGAGCGAAGCACATTATGCACACTGAGATTCTTTTTTTAGCTTTGCATGAGTCAACATGCTCTACTTTTCTCCTCAGAGATGCCTAAAGAAAAGTTTTATTTGCTTTTTTATAGCTCATTAGATTTAATAAATTATTATCTCAGATGTTAATAATAATAAACAGACACAAATAAGAACATCTTTGTGCTTAAGAAAAAACAGACTCTATATCAAAATAGGATCACAACATGAACTCACTTTTCTCATTCTATTTTTTCAAGACCAAATTATAATAATCAAATTATTATAATTGTTTTTAAAATTCTATACGTTATTATATGATATGATTATATATGATTAAACATAATAATAGTTGTTGTTATACAATATTATTAATATAATTATGATGATTGTGATAATTATATTTATAATTTTCAGTATTGTTCAATATAATAGTAATAATAATTAGTAGTAGTAGTATATTGGATATTAAATTATTATATTATTTTTACAAAAAGAAGAATAACAGTAACAATATTATTATTAATAATAATACATTTAATATAATTATACAACATTATAAATCATGTTTATAATTATATAATATTATTATAATTATACAATAATAATGATGACGTTAATGATTGTAATAATTGTATTTTATATTATCATCAATAGTATTTTTACATACATATATATATATATATATATATATATATATATATATATATATAAAGTTTATGATAATTATACAATAATCAATATTACAAGAAATAATAATACAAGAATAATTATTATTTTAAAAACATTATTGATATGATAATAGTAATAAATAATACATTTTAATACTTTATATTAAAATAAGTAGCAAAAAAATCTATTGAGCACTGATAGAGCAACTTTTGAACAATAAAAAGTTCACAGAGAAGTGAAATGTTTAAATGCAGGGATTCTTGTCTTTGTGTCGCTCTCTGCAATCCTGTAAATCCCTCCAGAAACACAAACTACAACCCCACACATAAACAAATGACAAACAGGAACTAGGAGACCTGGGGCCTGTTTCAGAAAGGAGGTTAAGTGAAAACTCTGAGTATGTTAACCCTGAAATGAGGGAAACTCTGGGTTTTCCGTTTCAGAAAGGTGGGTATATCAAACCCGAGAAAGCAGAGTAAGTCAAGCCCGTTTCTGAAAGAGAGGTAACTTATACTCAGAGTCAGTTACCATGGTAACTTACTCTGTGAACCTAACCTGGTCGGGAGCAGGTTTTCTTCAGTAAACTCAGAGTTTCATGCGGTCTCCTCCCCTTTTTTAAAGAGGAAGTGCTGTTTAAACACTAACAATAAAATGTATTTACACATTCTTTAAGGAATATATATTGTTTGTCCATGTTTTAATTGACTAAATCTGTTTTGCAGCAATTTGCCAAAAAGTAAAAGGATTAAAGCGTTTGCTAAACTTTTATTTGATTACCACCATTTTTTATAATATATTTCTATTAAATCATTAAAAAAATTGGAATAAAAAACATTTAATAGAACTCAATTGTTTTTCAAACATAATTTAATAAGTTATTAATGATAAAAATAAGACGTTAATCTTATTCATAATCAATTATTGAAGTTAGTTGATTACATATGTTTTATTGAACAAATGTTTAATTTATTTAACTCATTTTCATTTTAACTGATGATAATAATAATAACCGTAATTTAATAATGCTGTTTATATATTTAATAATTGTTTAATACCATAAACCGTGATATTTTCTGAGACGGTTCTTATACTGTGAAACTCTCATACCCCACATGGGGGAGTCCCGCACCCCACCCCCACTGTTAAACAAGTTACTCAGCAACTTTTACTGTTTTAAATTAACTACTTTTTACTTTTTAGATTTTTAGACTGGTATTTTTACTTAAGTAAAAATGTATCAAAGTAATAGTAGCCTACTTTAGGTTGAATAACATTCTTCCAGTTTCACCTCTGATATTATAACAGTAAGTTACTGTAAAATAGTTATGAATTATTAACCACAAATGACATCTTAAACAGTGTAGTTAGATTAATGTAATACTTACTATCTCTAGAAAGTATTGGTCTACATATTACTAAATCCTATATCAACCTCAACTACTTGATTAACACAAAGAGAAGAGACAAGAAACAGCACTTTTAATTCTTTCAGATTAACAATATACAATTGCATGAATTATTCTTGAATTGATCAAAGTGTGTAGAGGGAGAAGGTTACATAAAACATATAACTTTTAAAAATGTATGTTAAATGCACTATTGTTTTATACTGAATTGTTCTATAGTTTATGCAGTAGCTTTTTTAATGTAATTGCATCATATTTTATTTTAAATTACAGAAGAATTAAGAGTAACCCCCTTAATTAAATTACAATATTTAGATCACTTGTTAATTAATTACACCTAACACCTCTTTTTGTCTGGCGCTGTTGCCATGGTGACTCATAATATCTGCGCTCCATTGATAATGGCTTTTTATAGTTGTGGTGCACGCGCTTAACTCAGAGTCAGTCAACTCAGAGTTGATTGAACTAACTCATTTCAGCTGTTCTGTAACCGAAAACTCAGAGTTTCCCATCTCAGGGTAAGTCAACTCAGAGTTCAAGCTTTAACTCAGAGTTGGTTGAGCCTCCTTATTGAAACGGGCCCCAGAAATATAAGATTACACTAAAAGCTTGTAAACATTGTCAAGTTCTGCTCCAAGTGCCAATTAGCGTGGGACGTACGCCACAAGCTCCAAAAATACACCCGTCAGAGACACAGCATACCAGACAGAGGCTCACTGGCCAGAGTGAATCACCAGCGCAGGACGAAACAGCTCTCAAACACACACATACCATCTCACACCTGTCAGACCCTTTCCCAGAAGCGCAAACCTGCAGACGGGCATGTAGCAGCAGAGGTCTCCAATCAGCAAACATACAGCATCTTCTCTTTTTTTCAATGTCACAAGATATATGTTTTTCATAGTCACATTATTCAAAACATTAGCAATCAGACAAAAACGAGAAAGTTAAAAAAAACTTTAGCAGAAAACAAAATCAAAAAATCGTATTGTTCTAAACTAAAGACTCTATGGAAGCTTGTTTCTGCCACGAAATAGAAAAATGAAAAAGGTAATTGCGACTTTTTACTTAAAATTCTTACTTTTTTTAAAGGAATTGACTGATATAAAGTTGCAATTGCAAATCATAATCTCTGAATTCTGAGAAATAATGTCAGTCTTTTTTCCTAAGAACTTGTCTCGCAATTGGGACTTTATATCACGCAATTCCAAAAGAAGTTAAAAAATGTTGGGGGGATAAAAAGTCGCAATTACCTTTTTTATTTTTTATATTTAGTGGCACCAAAACTTTACGTGATCAAAACAAAGCAAACAAACTAGATTTTTATATTTTCTGAACAAAATGCGAGTGGTACTTTCTCACAGCCACGGTGCTAGGATGTTGTGGATGGTTGCTATGCAGTTGCTAGGGCATTGCTATACACTTTGTTGTATACAAGGTGTTGTGAGTGGTTGCTAGGGCATTGCTATGCAATTTCTAGGGTGTTGTGGATGGTTGCTAGGGCATTGCTATGCAGTTGCTAAGTTGTTGTGCCTAGTAACTAGTGTTTTTTAATGCAGGGTGTTTTGGGTAGTTGCTAGGGCATTGCTAGGTTGTTGTGCTTCTATGAGAGTTGTGTTTGCTGTGCTGTTGATTGAATCAGAAGAGTCAGCCTTTACGTCCCTGTGATACTCTGGTCTTTAGATATGACTCGAGACTCCTTCAGGCTGTGGGATTTTTCACCCGGTTATCTTTTTCAGCATACAAAAATAGTTTAAAAGTAATAGCAAGCACTTTTAAAGTATACTAATCCACCCACCATCTTAATTTAAAGTCAACTAGTTTGCAGAAATGAATTATTTAATTTCTTACCTTTTCTAAGGAACCATCATTTCAATCCAGAATGTCCCGGCGGAGGAAAGCTGAGTCCCGTATCCAGAGGCGGCGTGACCTCAGCACACTGGAAGATAAGCAGGAACACGAAACACTGAGAGGTGCTTGAGTTCCCGTCTTCACACACAGTGCCTGACATCAGCAGACGCAGCCCTCTGCGGTCACACACACACAGCGTCTCTCTCACTAGGACCAGACCATAGGAAAGCAGTTTTGGGTGAAGGGAGGTGTTTCCTGTCAGAGGGGAAAATAGAGTCAGGGAGGGGCGCGCGACAGGAGAGTTTACACCCTCAGGATGGCAGTGAGATCCAGACCACATTTCACACCCGCTGGTCCAGATCATTGTAAATCTCTTCTTCACGTCCACACATGTTTGGATCTGTGTGTGTGTGTGTGTGGGTGTGTAAACCACAGTAAAAAACACAACTTGTTTTCTTTAATCTCAGACAGACTATTGATGCTTTGCTGAATGAAGTGAGTATAGTTTATATGAATGGTCTAGTATAGTCATTTACACTCTAAACAGTGGCCTCAGATTAGAAATGTTCTGATTCCAAGGACATAAAATATGACAATCCCCTCGTGAAAGTCAGTTATATGACTTAAGCGCCTAATAGACAATAGCAGTATGAAATTATGAAGACAACTTTAAAAAAGAAAGAAAGAAATGGTATTTTTTGTTTATGTTGTACTAAAGCCAAAATCTATTTAAATAAGATGCTTTTCACAATAAATATTGGTCCAATCAGTTCTAGACGAATACCATAAAATCATGCATTCCATATACATTATATATGGTATGCATTATTTTATACATATATATATATATATATATATATATATGGTATAAGGTTTTTGATGAAAACATTCCAGGATTTTCTCCATATAATGGACTTCAATGGGAACCAAACGGTTCAAGGTCCAAATGAGAGTTTCAGTGCAGCTTCAAAGGGCTTTAAACGACACCAGACGATGAATAAGGGTCTTATCAAGGACTCTTGAAATAATACAAATCATGCATTTATTTGGGGCTGCCCTTTCACAGTTAATTGGCAGATAATCACCAGTATATATGATGAACAGTAAAAAAAAATAAACGTTTTTAAATTCTCACACTGCCATTGTCTGACTGTTAATGATTTGTCTGTGCAGAGGTGAACATGGAAGTGAGCCATTCGATTCGTGACTCGAAAAAAAGATTTGTTCATTTTGATGAACGAGTTCGAACAGGAGAGTCACGAACGCACATCACACAACAGAGCAATGTGAGCATTTGTGCTTAGAAAACGTAAACTTTTTTACTTATTTTTGAAATGAGCGATCGTTTCGTTAGATAAGACCCTTATTCATCGTCTGGTGTCGTTTAAAGCCATTTGAAGCTGCACTGAAACTCTCATTTGGACCTTGAACCGTTTGGACCCCATTGAAGTCCATTACATGGAGAAAATCCTGGAATGTTTTCATCAAAAACCTTAATTTCTTTTCGACTGAAGAAAGAAAGACAAGGACATCTTGGATGACGTGGGGGTGAGTAAATTATCAGCACAAGTTTTTTTTTTTTTTTTTTAAAGTGAACTACCCCTTTAATTTAAAATTAAAATCAACAAAACACAATTGATTTAAAAAAAATATATATATATATATATATTGTAAACGACCATGGCCTGTTCAATTTTCCTCAGATAAAGTTCTTACGGTGTTTACATTTACAAAGGGAGCCAAAATAACATGCAGAGCTCAAAAGTAATAGCAAATGTAAAACTCAAACTAGACTTTTTCTGTTTCTGTTTGTGTTTCAACATTCAAACACTCGTGCACTGAATGATATCTCTCAGCCAGCGTGTGCAGGCTTGAACAAGGCCGACCGCCCGGCATCTGGGACAGGCCACGTCTAGAGAGAGAGAGAGAGAGAGAGAGAGAGAGAGAGAGAGAGAGAGAGAGAGAGAGAGAGAGAGAGAGAGAGAGAGAGAGAGAGAGAGAGAGAGAGAGAGAGAGAGAGAGAGAGAGAGAGAGAGAGAGAGAGAGAGAGAGAGAGAGAGAGAGAGAGAGAGAGAGAGAGAGAGAGAGAGAGAGAGAGAGAGAGAGAGAGAGTTCATGCTAATGCAGGACTAAAAGAGCTCGTTGTGTTCTCCATGGTGTTCCCTCCCTTCCAACGAGAGTCACGCACCTGAAGCAACAACCAATGAAAACCTTCGATCTTTGACGGTACAGCCATGCTCTTCAGATAAGTGTTTGTCGAATCTGACAGATATGAAACGATATAACCTTTCTGCCCCTCTGTTCACAGCTACACAAATACCACTTTGACTTCGAAAAGTTCATAAAGAGATAAAACGAATCCATATGAACTGAGTGGTATAGTCACATTTTCTGAAGAGACACGATCACTTTATATGATTAAGCTTTTATTAAGCATTCATCAATTATTACATTGAGTATGGTAAAAGAAACCTGAAGCGTGTTCACCTGAGGTTCATTCTAGTTACACAGCACCTTTGAGCCACTTTTCCCGTCGTAAAAGACAAAGGGTCACTTTTTCCTGTTTAACACACTGCAAACAAACTTTATTTGGTAGTCACACAATCCAAGTAGTAAAAATCAACACCTTAAAAAAAGGATATTTCCATAATTGGACTCAAATTTCATAATGGGCAACATGTAATTTTGTATGTTGTGTAATGTTTTTGTTTACCAGAATACTCCTGTTTTCCTGTGTCCAAACAGGAATGATGTTTATGAGTCATTTCAAAGATGACGATTATGTGGTCACCCAAAAATTCCTGCATCCTCATAAGAAATGGCAAAACGCATGTATTCTGAAAGCAAAATAATATTTAAAACAAACCTCTCGCCACATTGACCTCAAGCTGAGAAAGGCTCAAATTTATTTGATAGCTCATTTTACACAACTTTAGGTTAAAGTAAATTTACTTTTACAACAACTTCCCAAGTTACATGATTCCTCGTATGTCCAGTCATGATCTCATCAAAAACTATATATTTTACCACAAGTCCACACAAACATTCATTACTCTGCAAACAAAGTGTTGAGTTGGGCTTTAAAGTACCAATATTTGCACATGTAAACTCTATAAACTTAATTATAAGTGTACTTGTAGTAAAAAGGTATTGACATCAGCATTAAGAATAACACAGTAATCAGAGGCGTTGTCTAATCAAACAAAACGTCAAGTTAGAGATCTCATCAATCAATGGTTATTTCATCACATTTATCCGTTTATTAATTTTCAAACCACCAGAGCAGTACAAAGTAAACAGAAATCACTTTTCCCACACCGTTCCTTGAGAACACAAACAGAACTATTTCAGTTACAAACTAGCAACAATGTACACACTACTTTTTGCTTCAATGACTGCATTACAAATAATAGTGCGCATTCCAAAAACAATACATTCGCAAGACAAACATAAATCTCACACATAAGCTATTTTTTCTTCGAGTATTCTTTCCGTCCACCACCTGCTCCAAAGTTTCGCACGCGGTGTATTTTGGAGAGCTGGGACTCTATTGTCTCTTGAATGTTCATGTGGTCTGGGATGTGGACGTAGCGCACGTTTCGGCCAGTGACAAACAGGTCATCCATACTGGACATATGTCCACGTCTGTCCCTGTACAGAACCTTCTCCAGCCGGATGTTCATGAAAGCGTCCACATTAATAACGCGTCCCCTGGCTGTGCTCTCGTCTCGCAGGTCAACGGTGGTCACCTGGCCATGCAGACCCTGCAGGAGAATCACCAGGCTGTTCTCGGCGATGGTGCGTTCACGAATCGAATGGCTCACTTCCATGTTCACCTCTGCACAGAGAAATCATTAACAGTCAGACAATGGCAGTGTGAGAATTTAAAAACGTTCTTTGTGTTTTATTTCTTTTTTACTGTTCATGATATATACTGGTGATTATCTGCCAATTAACTGTGAAAGGGCAGCCCCAAATAAATGCATGATTTGTATTATTACACCACCTCCAGCCACACACTTAACATTTCTATTTATGTGTTTTTGAGCATGTGCACACATGCACATAAGGACAATTACAGGCTTCTGAGATCCTCTGCTCATAGACAAACCACATATAGCACCTTATTAAATGTTTGATGGAAAATATGAAAATTAGCTTTGTTGTCAAGCAATTGGAAATGCAGAATGAAAAATTCTGTAAACTAATTATATTTTTAAATTAATTATATTTTTTGGATTGCATATATAAAATATCAAATAGATACTGTTGTTTACAGATAGTGTTGTTCAAAATCTTGTTGAATTTTGATTTTGAGGTTACACATTTCCAATATGGGTCTCACTTCTTCCAGATATATCAGTTACAACATATCACTATATATTTTACCACCAGTTTTAACATTTTTATTACTTTAACTAGTTTTATATGTAATAATGGTTGATCTTTTTTTAAAATTAACGTTAAAATTAAGTATCTCAGTAGTGATTAGTATCTTTTCACTTTCACTAACAACAATAAGATCTCTATTTGCAATTGCGGTCTGATTCTAGTAACAATAACAGTGACAAGTTGCAAAGATAAACTAATAATGACTAACGTTAACTGAATACACTAGTCACTATTCATTATCTAATGAAGTAACGTGACCATTTAACGAATAGTAGTAGTGAAATTGAAAACGATACTGGTCGCCAATAATGAAAAGACGTCAACAAATATTTAACTTTCCTTCAACTAACGTCACATTTAACTAAAGTAAAGATATAGAATGCGATCAGTGAGGAAATATTTACTATGATCATTTAACTCTCACATAATCCAGGGCCACTCATATATGTCTCTTGAAGTAAAAATACTCGTTTGATTACCTTACTTTATGTTGTCTAACATACTCAAAACATCATGTTTACATCCTAAAGGTTTCGAGCTCCGCGCTTCGTCGCAGAGGAGAGTGACGTCATCAAGACGCACCGGTTGAAATCATTCGCGCTCCCTCTAGCGACTCGAGTCGAGATGGTTGGATAAACATCAAAGGTTATTCTTTTTTTCAGTGAATATTTATCTCGGTTTATTCGTAAAGTTAAATCGGGTGTTTTCTCCGTTGTTGTTCAAGAAAAAAAGTCAATTCATTTAACACATTGACTGGTGTGGCGGGGCATGTTGTCACACTGACATCTGCTGAGAATCTCTTTGTTTTTAACATTTAAAATACTGTCTAGTTAAAAAGCACCCACAAATACCTGTATTTAACATGTATCAATTGGTGTGTAAGCTACATTTGACAACAGCAATTATGAAAAGTAGTTAATAATTGCTTTAAACACAACATTCAAAACTTTGGCAAATTGCCCCGAACTAAAATCTAATCCTGAGAACACAGTTCACAAATTAAATCAAATATAATTTGATTAATTAAATCAATTAATACGTCCTTGACAGTTGTCTAAATTTATGCATGTGTGGTTTCCTTTTTTTTACCCAAAACCTATAGGTTTTTCTTAGATTTTGTGATACACATATTGTAATCACAAATGAAACAGAACCGTAGTACCAGAAAAACAGGTTCCAATGAGATTTGAATAAATAACAGCAGGAAATCATAGTTTTTCTGTCAGCAGAATGAAACACATTTTGTTCCAGTGAATTCTTGACTTTTTTGTTTTGCTTTAAAAAACTAGGCTAGTTGACAGATGAATAAGTTATCGTGGGGCGTGCAAGTACAAGGTGTGAAAACATAAATCAATTGAACTGACATTTTAGAGGTTTTTTTTCACAAGAGAGCAATTTCCCTGTTGAACACGTTCCCCAGAAGAGATTTTGTCAGATCTGTCAGTTTCAGGAGAAATTTTTCAACAAATTTGCCCTTTAGCCTAAAGTGCAAAAAGTTGAAAACACGTTGCATTATGCATTTCATTTTATTTAAGCTTTTATTTAAACACAGTACAATTTTGCTTCCAGATTCTGAATGTATCTATTCCAGGCATTTTCAAATCTCCCATTTATTTTTGTGACCTATCAGACCTACCTCATGCATCCTGACTCATGGCCTTCAGCGCTTGCCCTTCAGAGCTCATCCATCATGGCCAGCAAGTCGTCTCCCTTGTTCCCGGGTCCCTCTGTGTGGCTTCCCTCTTCATCAAATTCTCCTGCTATGCGTGCAAGCTCAGTGCTGGCCAGCTGATCCTGGAATACAAAGGTAAACACTCAGGAAAACATGGAATAAGTAAGAACTGATTTTTTTCCCCTTTTATTTCTATTATGCAATTTACTGAAGTTCAGTAATAATAAAACGACTGTATAGATGTTACTTATGTAAACAAAATAATAATAAAAATACATATTTTAATTTGGTCTCTTTACAGTAGTATTGATGTGGTTCAAGATTACAACAAAACCAGCTTGGAATTTGAATGAGATGAATATAAAATGTTGGCATGTACTTTTAAAGTAATTTAAACTAAAACAAACTCATAAAACATTCCTGAATAACAGGAACAAATGTGTGGTTGCTTTTTTTTTTGGTGTTACCCATTTGAATGGAATGAAAACGCTCTATAATGCAAGCTTGCCCTGAAGCAACACTGGTGTTTATTAGCATACGATAACAGATTTTACTAGAAGCATAGGACATTACCAGCCCTGGGCAACGTAATAAAGCAAAAAGAGGACATGAGCTGAGCAGTTTTGTGAAGTGCCTTGACTAATCACCTGTGTGACTTGTATGTCCATGACTCTAGATGACGGATGCTCTGTTCCTTCAGAAATTCCACTGAAAAAGGTAGAGAAAAGGTTAGTCACAAACATTTTAACCTGTTATTTTGAATCAGTCCTTCAATAAAATGATATTTTAAAACAACAGTTCACCTTTATTACTCTTTGCAACACAAAATTAGATGTTGAAAATGCTTTTATCCACACACACACACACAGTATTTATAAAGGACAAAGTATCAACCATGCCTCTGAGGTTGTGTGTGGACGTGGCAGGATTATGTGTGGATTAGTTATGCTTACATCCCCTCCTCCTCCTCCTCCTCTTGATCTAGGGTCCACAGGTTGACTCTGAAACCAGCGTCCACATTCAAGAGTCTCTGCACCTCCATTCCACCCATCAGTTTAGCGAGCAGATTGAGTTCCTCTGTTGCCAGAGGATTGGGAGTTGTGTCTGCCTGTCCAGATATTCACACAAACACACAATGACATCCAGAGAGCCTTGTGTTGCTAAGATACCACTTCATATTACTGATATAACTTTAGTATGAAACATAAGCCTTAGCAGTGTTCTTTTCTCCCCTCAGCATGAGCAGTGCTGTTGGAATGTCCCATGATGCCTGCTGTGAGGGTGTACCTGCTTTAGTTTGCCTCTGCTGTTCGAGGAACTTGATGGCTTCATGTCTTCAGGTGAGGGTGTGCTGTACCTGTGCCGATGATTCAAAGATTCACATGAGCGGGAATTAAGGAATATGTTTTAGCATGATAAAACCACAAATGGAAGAGGTTATTCAGTCTTCAGAGTCACATGATCCTTCAAAAATAATTTTATTTGATAAGATTTGCTGGCCCATATTGAATTAACTGGGCTAGTTAAGTGCTATGAAAGTGTCTCACGAGCCAGAGCGATGAGAGAGGTGTGTGTCAACTCGTCTTAGTTAAGGGAATAACATAGTTTAATATGAAAAAACGGTGGAGAAATATAAGAAATATTTATTATTATCATTATTAATATCAATGTTGAAAACAGTTGTGCTGCTTCATTTTTTGTGTGGAGACTGTGATTTTTTGCCCAGTTTTTTTTTTTTTTTTTTTGATGAATCGAACGTTCAAAAGAACAGCATTTTAATTGAAATATATATATATTTTTGTGACAATGAGTGACAAGTCTTCACGGTCACTGTTTTGATTAATTTAATAAATAAAAGTATATATATATTTTTAATTACCTCAAACTTTTAGTTTTAGTGTTATTATATAGTATTATTTTTAGTGTATATTATACTCACATATATTGGGTACATAAACATATTTTTTATATATAAATTTGATTTTTAAAAGTAAATTTTTTTTGCTATATTATATTAATTTGTATTATAACAAACAATTATCTCTATAAAATAACATTGTAAATAAATATTCTTTTTTTACATTTATTTAAATGTCTATAATATATAACAAAATATTTATTATATTTTATTGTAATTACATTTATTATCTATATTTATTATTATTATTTACTAGGGCTGTCAAACGATTAATCGCAATTAATCGCATCCAAAATAAAAGTTTGTGTTTGCATAATATATATGGGTGCACTGTGTATAATTATTTTGTATATATATATATATATATATACACACACACATGCATGTATATTTAAATATTTATATTTATATATCATATAAATTATATATAAATATATACACAGTATATACATAAAAATATATCTTAAAGATATACAAGCATGTGTGTGTATATATATATATATATATATATATATACACAAAATAATTATTTTGGATGCGATTAATCGCGATTAATCGTTTGACAGCCCTATTATTTACATATGTTTACAAATAATAATATTTAATATTGAAATTTTAAAAAGCATTTATAATTCCTACTGACTAATTTTCACATTTACATGTTGGTGCCCAGAAGTGTGACCCTGTCTCCGGAGAGGTCAAGTGAGCCCTGGCATACAGCACTTGTGTAGCTTCCACCACTGGGGAACCTTGACCTCCTCACCTCGCGCCCTTTAGCATTAAACCACCTGCATGACAAGAGTGCAAAATGAGTGTATGTCTGTAAGGATGTGATCATATTCCCATGAAACCTCTTGTGTTTTCCAGTCAAAAGCTACTGATGAAGAACTAAAGTAAAGAATATAAGGAGCCTGCCTGCGACTTCTGACCTTCACCGGCTTTACCTGATTAAACCAGGAACCTCAAACCCGTGAGGTACCGGCCCTGAGGTCTGCAGCACAAAATGCCCGTTAGGGTTCTGGGTTTTTTCTTTCAAGAAAATTGAGATCTGGGAATGAAAAATTAAATCAGTTTGCGTGACTACAACTACAACTAACAGTATGCTTGAATGCTCTAACAAAAAAATGCCATGACTTATTATCGATTTACATACAGCTGTATGATCTGGCAGCAATCCATTTCAACCACTTATATAACATAACAACAATAAGCTTTCACATAAGTAAATAGCTCACCCTGATTTGCATATCTTGAAAGAGAACCAGTAGCGTATGTCGGATGAGTTGAAACTCACCATCGGATAAGGGTGTGTATACCTTAGAAAGAGGTGCTTTTTCATTTTCAAGTATGCACTAGAAATAACAATAATCTTCTTGGCACAGAAAAAAATAATCTTGGCACAGTGAATTACTTCACAACAACAGATTTTAAAGCAATCCATTTATTTATTTTTTCACATTATGAAACTAGATGTTTACTCTGGAAGCTGGTTTCAAACACAGAATAAAAGTAGTAATTGCGATTTTGCAATCGAGTTGTGAGATATAATCATAGAGTTGCAAGAAAAAAAGTCAGAATTGTCAAATAAAAAGTCACAGTTTTTCTTTTATTTCATAGCAGAAACAAGCGTCCACAGTTAGAAACTAAGTGCAAACTAGTTGTTGGTGACACCAGTGCACACTTACCTCGATAAGCTGCCGCTGGGCTTCGTTGATCTGGTTAACCAGGCTGGGATTATCCTTAACCAGTTCCTTGATGGTGTCCGTGTGGTTGAAGGTGATGAGAAGTAAATCTTGTGGACGTGGACACAGAACGATCTGATACTTAAAGGCCATAGTCATCAAATCATACAGCTACAATCAAGACAACAACACAAATTCAAACAGGTAATCAGTATTAAATATAATCCATGCTATAAAATGTGCTTTTGTGCTTTAAATGATTTGTTGAGATATTATTGAATGTGCCTGACTACATTTAAGTCATTTTTCTGGGTTGGAACAAACAGAAATAACAGCATTCTACAGTTACAAAACAGTGTAAACTGTTAATGGTTCATAGATATTGAAAAATATATATTTTTTTGTTTTACTTAAAGGGATAGTTCACTTTGAAATAATTTTTTGGTATGTTTTATCTTACCTCAAGGGCATCCAAGATGTAGGTGTCTTTGTTTCCAGTTTTTCAATTTTGATATTTTTAGGTCAGATCGTTCTTGTCTGTCAGTCATATAATGGACGTCTATGGTCACCACCTCAAAGAGCATGTACAGAGAAGCCTAAATTAAAGATGATTTAATGACTTGTTATTGTAAACTGATGGCCTAAGACACGAAACGAGCGGTTTGTGTGAGAAAACGAACAGTGTTTATATCGTTTTTACCTCTTGTAATCACAGCCACGTCCAAGTGATCTGAGGCCGCGGGCGCTTCGGTCTGCGCAAGACGGAAAGTGATCTCTCGCGCGGTTGCAAAAAAAAAAAAATCAATGTTGTCTGTTGATATATCGAAATCGTCTTCCATTGCAATTTCCTGTATATCTAAATATGTTTAGATCTTTACAGTGAAAGGTAAAACTTCTGAAATCTCTGTGTAAACAATGTGACATAGTCGCGCGAGAGATCACTTGGACGTGGTTATGGTAATACTGTTCGTTTTCTCACACAAACCGCTTGTTTCGTGTCTTAGGCCATCAATGTGTACTTACATTTACTAGTCTTTAAATCATGTTTAATTTGGACTTCTCTGTGCATGCTCTTTGAGGTGGTGACCATAGACCTCCATTATATGACTGACAGACAAACGGTTTGACCTAAAAATATCAAAATTTAAAATATTGTGGAAACAAAGACACCTACATCTTGGATGCCCTTGAGGTAAGATAAAACATATCAAAAATTAATTTCAAAGTGAACTATCCCTTTAATATTCAAAACAACAGTGTTCTGAACATAAGTACAGCCAAAATTATGCATTTTTTCTACTTTCTTAAATTAAGCGACGGACAAAATTAAGTCCCACCATACATTTTTTCTTGTTCGAGAAGCCATTTCACTCGGATACACACTCACTGGACTCTTTATTAGGTACACCTTGTTCGTGCAAAATTGAACCCCCTTTTTGTGGTGAGTGATCATCACAATAAAGAAGAAAAGACTATCGCTTTTGATGTACTATTTTTTTGGTCACATTTAGTAACCTGTTGATGATGGCATATTTTTAAGTCATTTTTAAGGTTCAGTCAAGATATTTATTAGTTTTTTCGTGGGGAGAGGGTGAGTTCATACCTTGTCCATGCTGGCTGGGTTAAGACGCATAATGGAGGTGTGTGCTATCCGTGTCAAAACTGTCCGCAAAGCTCGGTGGGAATACAGATCCTGCGGCCGCAAGAGCTCCTCTAGGAAAGCCTTGTTGAACATAGTGCTCACTATATCATTCATAACTACAGAAACACAGAATCATGACAAGAGAGGAAAAGACTGAGGCAAGAGTGAAATCTTCAACATCACAAAAAAACAAAACAAAACAAAAAAACAGGGAAAGAGGCTGCTGAAATTTGCATAAAATAATTTCTGTCCGTTTTCTAGTAATTATGATTTTGATTATTAATGGTAGAGATTATATATCATGGATCTTATTCTTAAATAACTTATTTTGGTATCCTTAAAATTAGTGGTTGGGTGAATTTTTAATCTAAATAATTTTTTTGATGAATGATTATATGGTCTGCTCAATGTGGCTTTTCCCCTAAAACAGATTCTTTCACACATGATTATGCTGCATGGCATATCCAATATTTGTAGCAAACTTCTTGTACCTCTTTTCCTTTCATCTTCTGTCCAACGACCTGCAATAAAAGAAATGAACCTGCGTTCAGACCAAAATACTGTTACATTTGAGCAGTTAAGTTCATGCAATTGTCCATGACTCTGCGTTTCGACAGGACGTGTAATTGAAGATTAGACATTAATCTGTCTCTTACACAAATTATCCTCTGACAACAGCTGAGCCTGCATGATCATGCATGTTAACATAGCCCTACAGTGCTTATTCCTCATATTTCTTTGAAAACTTTCATTATATTTACTAGTCAGAATAAAAATATTTCTCAACTGTGTACTCTGGTTCTCAACTTTTGCTTCAAAGGTACAAAAATGTATTTAAAAACAAACTTTGACATTAATTACTGTTGCATAGGTCCAATAATGTACATAATGACTGACAACTGAATAGGAAGATTAACGATCAGTGGGACATTTGTGGGCGTGGCTTCAATTGTCAAAATTTCAACCTATTATTTGCTTTCTATTATTTGCATTTAACGATTTTTCCCCAATCACAGATCTTTAGTATTTGTTCTCATAATACATTCATATGTTTTTTTTTTTTTTTTAAATATACGTGAAGATGTGCAAGGCAGATAAAGGCCATTTTGATGCACTAGTTTCCTAAAGCAGGATTCGTTAGTTAAGCAGTTATCATGGGCTATAGGGTTGGTTGTTTGGTTTGTTACCTCTCTGAGTTTTATCATCGTTTTCATCCTGCGCTCGGAGTCGCTGATCCAGAATGTAGATCATTTCTCCGCCGAGGCCAATGATGAGCAAAGGAAGAGTTCTTTGAGACATGATGACATGAGTTATTGTATTAGCTGCTTACTTTCACGAACTTGTTACTGCAGATATCAAGTTCATTTTCTTCTGGTATACTAGTACACGCCGCAGAGACGGTCACATCAAAGACGAGAGCTTTTAGTGGGGCATTATGACGTCACTTAATGCCACGCTGACCCGCTGCTCTTGCGCGCGCGCTCACACAGCTCACAGATGCGCGCGGTGGATGGATTACAAGTATTTACACATTCCACTGTTTTATATGTTCATTTAATGAATAATTAGTTGAATCGGTAAATAATCTGATGATTAACCCTCCTTTTACCCTCAAATCTGATAAAAAAAAAACAACAACAAATTCTCCTGGGGTCAATTTGAACCTCCACAATATGATTTTTTTTTTTTTTTTTTTTTACAAAGGTTTGTCTCATCTTTTTTTTTTTTTTTTTACTTCAATAAGGAAACAAAAATGTTGCGAGTTGTGATGTATTTATTTCAATTTTATTGTTATCTTTGATCTAACTGTTTAACCAAACCAAATGTTGTATATTTTAATATATATAAAATGTATACGACTTAAAACTTGTAAAAGTGTAATCTTTAAGTTACGATCTACTACTTTCCTTCAATAATTCCGTGCCCTTATTTTGAAGATATCATAAATGCTGTTCATAGAAAATACTACCTTAATTATTCTTCTTGAATTTCTGTCAGTAATAAAGTTTTTGATTATTTTCATATGCCGTCTGACTGTCAGTGTATGGAGAATGAATGCAAACTAGGCTATTTCAGGGCTCATTTGACATTGACTGTTAGTCAAATGTAGTCAAATGCTGTAAAACGGCATCAGTTAAAGATGTAAAGTACATGGGGAAATAAAAGACGGCAAATATCACCGTTTACTTCGGTTTCTCGAACTGTCCGATGCCAGGGTTCGAATTCAATGTAAACATTCTTTATTTCTACACATGATCTTGTAAGTAAATCGTCTTTGTTGTTGTTTGAACACATTCCTAAATATGAATTCCATGTGGTTAGGATGACGTGATGGCTAAATGCAAATTACTTTTAAATGGAAAACTCTTGCACTTTAACATGTGAAACTGTTGAAGTGTGAGGTAATCTTTGCTGTCAAAAGAGTGAAACTAGCTTTTAATGATTGTGCAATTGTTTTACAGTAATGTTCAATAATGTGTTTAGCGCTCTTGAAATATTCAGAGACTAATTTCAAGCCTATAATCTTTAAATAACTTTATCATTATTTTCATCTATGTCCATTTATATATTTTTTTCCAGACATCCCTGCAGAAGGAAGCTAAGGATAATGGGAAACTTTCAGTATCTCTCTGTGTTTATAGTGTAAGTTTCATTGTTTCAATTAATGTGCAGATAAACATGAAAACATTCAGAATGATTGAATCATTATGCGTACAATTAATATATTTTTACCTGCAGGGTATCTATCTGTGCTTGTGAGGGTTTGAAACATGTCAGCAGCTCTGAAACTCTCAGTTACAAGTATGTCAATCACAAGTGGATGGAGAAAATCGAAGATAGCAAGCTTCTATCAGCTATATCAATCCCTGGAACACACCAAAGCAGCAAAGGCTTAAAAACATCCACACGAATGTTTCAAGCATGGGGACTGCACAACCAACTGGATGCAGGCATACGCTTTTTTGAGTTGCATTTGTCTTCCGACAGCATCAAGTATGATAAGACTGGAAGCGTCCAGGAGTCAGAGACCCTTTCTTATGTTCTGAGAACTCTGCTGACGTTTCTTAAGAAACAGGAGACAGAGACACTGTTGCTTAGAGTGACTCCAGATGAGGGTGCTGTTGCTCAAGCCACAACATATATAAGTAAGGATAAATTTGCTGTGTGGAGAGACGATAAGATTCCAACAATGGGACAGGTCAGAGGGAAGATCGTCTTGATTCAGAGTTCAACATTACATTTAGGACTTCCTGTTCATATAACAGAATTGGATGCAGACATGGATACAAAAGAAAAACAAATGAGGCAAAATATCAAGTTAGCTTCAGAAAAGTGTGATCGTGAGATGATGCTCACATACACCGGGGCCAAAGGAGAAAACGAGGAGCCGCTAGAAATTGCAAAAACACTGAATAAACAAGTTGATGATTATCTCCTTGATCTTAAAGGGGGCACCAGTAGACCGCACTGTGTTGGTATAATTGCTATGGACTTCCCTGGTCCAAAAGTCATCCAAACAATTATCAATTTTAATGGCAAATTAGGAGGAGAAGGGTCAAAGATAGTAGTTGACAGTAGCAGTGAAGATGTTGTTATACCTGGTTCTGTTGATGGCATTTCTGAGACTGATGGGAAAGAAAAAGAAAACACAGAAGGATCCTCTTCAGACGAGGGACATCATTCTCAACAAGAAGAACCTCATCCTCCAGGAGAAGATACTCATGCAGGAGAAGATACTCATGCAGCAGAAGATACTCATGCAGGAGAAGATACTCATACAGGAGAAGATACTCATACAGCAGAAGATACTCATACAGGAGAAGATATTCATGCAGGAGAAGAAACTCATGCAGCAGAAGATACTCATGCAGGAGAAGATACTCATACAGGAGAAGATACTCATGCAGCAGAAGATACTCATGCAGGAGAAGATACTCATACAGGAGAAGATACTCATACAGCAGAAGATACTCATACAGGAGAAGATACTCATACAGGAGAAGATACTCATGCAGGAGAAGATACTCATACAGGAGAAGATACTCATGCAGGAGAAGATACTCATACAGGAGAAGATACTCATACAGGAGAAGATACTCATACAGGAGAAGATACTCATGCAGCAGAAGATACTCATGCAGGAGAAGATACTCATACAGGAGAAGATACTCATGCAGGAGAAGATACTCATACAGGAGAAGATACTCATACAGGAGAAGATACTCATACAGGAGAAGATACTCATGCAGGAGAAGATACTCATACAGGAGAAGATACTCATGCAGGAGAAGATACTCATACAGGAGAAGATACTCATGCAGGAGAAGATACTCATGCAGGAGAAGATACTCATGCAGGAGAAGATACTCATGCAGGAGAAGATACTCATACAGGAGAAGATACTCATACAGGAGAAGATACTCATGCAGGAGAAGATACTCATACAGGAGAAGATACTCATGCAGGAGAAGATACTCATGCAGGAGAAGATACTCATGCAGGAGAAGATACTCATGCAGGAGAAGATACTCATACAGGAGAAGATACTCATACAGGAGAAGATACTCATACAGGAGAAGATACTCATGCAGGAGAAGATACTCATGCAGGAGAAGATACTCATGCAGGAGAAGATACTCATACAGAAGAAGATACTCATGCAGGAGAAGATACTCATGCAGGAGAAGATACTCATACAGGAGAAGATACTCATACAGGAGAAGATACTCATGCAGGAGAAGATACTCATGCAGGAGAAGATACTCATACAGGAGAAGATACTCATACAGGAGAAGATACTCATGCAGGAGAAGATACTCATACAGGAGAAGATACTCATACAGGAGAAGATACTCATGCAGGAGAAGATACTCATACAGGAGAAGATACTCATACAGGAGAAGATACTCATGCAGGAGAAGATACTCATACAGGAGAAGATACTCATACAGGAGAAGATACTCATACAGGAGAAGATACTCATGCAGGAGAAGATACTCATGCAGGAGAAGATACTCATACAGGAGAAGATACTCATACAGGAGAAGATACTCATGCAGGAGAAGATACTCATACAGGAGAAGATACTCATACAGGAGAAGATACTCATACAGGAGAAGATACTCATGCAGGAGAAGATACTCATACAGGAGAAGATACTCATACAGCAGAAGATACTCATGCAGGAGAAGATACTCATGCAGGAGAAGATACTCATACAGGAGAAGATACTCATACAGGAGAAGATACTCATGCAGGAGAAGATACTCATGCAGGAGAAGATACTCATACAGGAGAAGATACTCATGCAGGAGAAGATACTCATCCAGCAGGAGATACTCATCCGGGAGAAAATACTCATCCAGCAGAAATATTAAATCCAGAAAAATCCAGAAGAAAAATTATTAAAAAGGTAAAATGCCACAAAGTTCGTGCAAGACCCCGACCATCTCCTTTACTTTAAACATTATAAGGGAAATCTTAAACATAATCAACACTTAAATCTTGAACACTTCCACATTTTGATCTCTATAAACTAGCATATGTATCAACAGAAGCAACACATCCTGTCACTTAAATAAAATACACAAATAAACAATACATCACAGTATTTTGCCATTCATTGTTTGCTTGTCAAGAAAAGATTCTTGCTTTGTGGTGAAGGCAATCTATGCAGCCGTGGTCTGAGTGAGTGTTCACTTAGGGGCTTCCCTTTTTTGGAAACCACAAAGGAAATTACTTTTAACACAGACCAAAATGTGCATGATTCTTTAACAGTTATTCACTTGACATTTGTATTTCTTGACCTGAAGATAACATCAGCCAGATGTCATAGGTAGTATTTGGGTGGTTTTGAGGAAATAATAACCTACAGAGTAATAATGAGAATTTACAAAAGCACCAGGAATTACACACTCAGTTATTACTTCTCACTGTCATGTGTGTGTGTGTGTGTGTGTGTTTATATATATATATATATATATATATGAAGTAAAATTCACAAATGTAGACCAGTTGCTTTAAAGGTTTACACAAAAAAAAAAAATACATTAATAACACTACAGGCTAGGCATACATCAAATTATTTCTTAATTATTGTGTCTTGAGTTTAAATAAAAATAATTATTGATGTTTTTAGGCTATAGTTTCTTCAGGTCATTGTATTGATTTATGGATATGAGGTTTCGTGGAAATAAAAAGTGGAAGTTAAAGTTCTCATGACATCAGTTATCATATGTGACATGCGAAACTTGACTCTAATGGGATATTTAATTTTTAAATAAATATCCATTTACAATTGACATAAAATGTGTAATGTAAAATGTCACACTTCTCACAAAATGTCACATCTCGATGAAATTAAATTAATAAGAAGCACAGATAACCTTTTTTTTTATTTTGAACAAATTTTAACACATTTTACAGCTTCTTATTTTTCAAAGTTAATATTGTGTTTAAATAACGTATTCCTTTAAAAACAAAGATTTCACCCTTGTTTACGTTCAACATTTAGCTGTAGCATGTTCATTAAAATATAGGCTATTCCTTTAAAAAATATGAATAAAACTTTTCCAAAACACAGTTGATATCATTATAGGGTCTTTACTAAATGAAGAGAAATAATAATAAACGGAACAATTTCATAGGGGCCCCTCAACATCGGTTCTCGGGCCATAACAAACCGAATGAGGACAACTCAAAAATAAACGAATGCTCCTGAACACAACTCTCAAAATATATCATTATCACGATCTGTTTATAAGTTATAATTTCAAGGGTAATATTTATAAATCCAATTTAGACTGGATAAATATGCCAGTAAACACTACTATTATTCTTAATGGAGGAAAAAGAGAACTGTCTGGTAAAATCCAAAGGCCTCCGTGACGTCAACACGTGCGTGACTTACTTCCTGGTTTTGGTTTTCTAACATATAGGTGTGCCGAATCTCTCTTCAGCATATTGCGGCTGCTTTGAGTACATAAAGAGTGAAACTTATGGACGTATTAACTTAACTGCCATAAGACAGCAGCTCAAACACAGAGAGCAGATAAAGTAAAGGTTCGTATGACTTTTGTTCTCCTTGTAACGTTAACTGTTTTAACTTATTTATCTGTAACTTACGTTTAAGTACGATAGATTCGGAATTTGACTTTCCTAAGTTGTCATTGACATCTCTGATAGCGAACTCTTTAATGGCTACTTATTTTGTCAAGTAGTATGTAAAAATAAACTTTAAAACTTTTGTAAACAAAGTGATGAGGTCAAAAAGGGGGACAGAGCGCGTCCATGTGTTGGAATGCGGGAACGCGCAGCAAATGAAGAGAATTACGACTATGAAATAATGTGATGTCGGTGTTGTAGTGAAAATATATAAGACTAGATGAGTTTAGAAACGTACTATTTTTAAAATCTCTGTCAAGTCTAAAGTTTCACGTCTGAAGATGACATTTTCTGTTTAAAAGGTACAGTAACAGTTTAGATACATTGTTTTTTATAGCTTGTTGCTTAGATGTCACTGATTTAATTCATTTTTATGATTATTTATTAATATTTATACATTATAAGTTTTAATATAAATATACACTAATTATTTATAGAACTTACTCATTTTAATAAAATATTAAATGTTTGTCTTTATTTTAACCATATCAGAATTCTAGCTATTATAGTCATTTTTAATTGGTTTAAGATTCCTAATTAGATTCATAAATGTTGGAAATATCAGTCTGATTGCCACATAGTATTGCCATGTGATTTGTAGATGATACCTTAGTTCAGATTATTATTATTATAAGTTATAAATCAACATCTGAATTCACTATAAATGCTTAATTTATCTTATCTCTAACATTATGCTTTCTGTAAACAGGCGTGACTGACAAGGACGTTTTTCCAGATGAAGAGATGAGTGCTGAAATCGGCACCATCCCCACTTTACAATTGTATTTGGATTCCTTTTGGTCATCCAGCAGCGTAGGATCACACAAATCTGACGCAAACACCAACGCATGGGTGACGGCACCCGCGTCTCTGTACAAGCCTCCCGTTTTCTGTGACGCTAGAATGGACCCGGCTCATCCCAGCCCGACTCAAGATGAATCCTCAGAACTGGGGTCTGACTTTCAGACTCAGCTCGACCTGTTCCTCAAGCTGGGGTTTTCCCAAACGCAGGTCCGCGCCGCTTTCCTGAAACTCGGCCTCAGCGCAGACACCAACAGGGTTCTGGGCGAGCTGATACAGGCTGCTGGGGAATCTGAAGATAGAGAGGAATCTACAGCCTCCTCGGTGCTGGTTCCACGTGGGGACGGGTCCAGTAAGACCCAAAATCAAAGTGCTCCGGCAGTGTCAAGTGCTCCAGAAGAGCTGGTAGAGGATGAGGACGCACTCAGACCTATAGTCATTGATGGGTCTAATGTAGCCATGAGGTGAGTTTACCGTACATGACATGCTTTCAATGACACTACACCTTCCATCCTTTTCACTATTTACAGGAAATTTAAAGGCAATATTAATTTGGACAACCTGTTCATTTGTATCAAATGTTTAACACAGGACATTTTACATGTTAAAAATCATTAGATAACAGTTTTCCTAGAACTAGGACATATTGTTCTATTTAAGGCTGTATTTTCTTTACATTTTTTGAAATATTTTTAAAGGAGTTGTTCACTTTTAAAAAAAAACTTTTGCTGATAATTTACTCACCCCCATGTCATCCAAGATGTCCATGTCTTTCTTTCTTCAGTCGAAAAGAAATTAGGGTTTTTGATGAAGACATCCCAGGATTTTTCTCCATATAATGCACTTTACTGGTAACCAAACGGTTCAAGGTCCAAAATACAGTTTCAGTGCAAACTGCAAACTGTTCAAAGCGCTTTAAACGATTCCAGACGATGAATAAGGGTCTTATCTAGCGAAACGATCGCTCATTTAAAAAAAAAAAAAAGGTTTTATAAGCTCAAATGGTCGCCTTGCTCTGTTCTGTGATGCACGTTCGTGACTCTCCTGTTCAAACTCGTTCATCAAAATGAACCTTTTTTTCGTGTCATTTGGAACGAATTGACTCGGAAAAAGATTCGTTCATTTTGTTTTTTTTAATGAGCGATCGTTTCGCTTGATAAGACCCTTATTCATCGTCTGGAATCGTTTAAAGCGCTTTGAACAGTTTGCAGTTTGCACTGAAACTGTCTTTTGGACCTTGAACCGTTTGGTTCCCATTGAAGTCCATTATATGGAGAAAAATCCTGGAATGTTTTCATCAGAAACCTTAATTTATTTTCGACTATAGAAAGAAAGACATGGACATCTTGGATGACATGGGGGCGAGTAAATTATCATTATAGTTTTTTTAAAAGTGAACTACTCCTTTAAGTTTGCAATTTTTTTGCAATTTATAGCGTCATCAAATGGAATATCAAAAATGGTCTAGCAAAAAGTTGCACTGTTGGGCTAATGTTTTAATAGTGGCACACTTTTTGTTTTAATTATAGTTGGCTTTGTAAAATAGTTATGATAGAAAAATCAAGGAATTCTCATTACATCATGGCCAAGTCTGTTTGTTCACTGTAAAATAGATGATTAAAAATTAAGGGAACGATATTGAGAAATGTTTATCCTTTGTGCGGTAGTTTTGCTTTTTACAATCATTCAGTAATTTAATAAACCCCAGTGTTTCCTCACACACATTCCTAAAAATGTGCAAATCGAGTCCATTTCCTTCTGTTTTTGTGAATACAGAGATGTATTTGTGCTCATGTGAAGGGCAGCTTTATGAGTCATGACTGAATGCTTATTTCAGCACGTATATGTTTTTTTGGCAATGATGTAATGGGAAACAGATAAAAGTTATCGGACAGACCGAATGGTATTTGGACACTCCGCTCAACTAATTCTTTTCGTGGAATTTGTCGTAATGATTAATTCATTCCAAATGTCAGACCAGCAAATTAGGAAGTTATTTGGAGAAGTTCGATCATATGTTGCCAAAGCGAATTCACAGTATTTTTGTGATTCTTTGAAAATCCTCCCTTCCCTTTGTATTTCACCTGCATTTGCAAGTAGACTCCAGATTTGCCCCTGCAGGCTCCTGTACCTGTCATCAGTCAAGTATGCAAATAATCTTATATGCAAATAAGTGCCGTTTCCATTCCCCTCCCTTCCTTCTTTCTATCCTGAAGGAGAATATCTGTGAAAGGTACTTTGTGAAAATGAACAGGCCCGACTGCATTGCAACAGGTCGTCTGATTGGACGGCTCTGCCCACCTTTGTACTATTTTTGTTCCTGTAAATCAGACACTTTTTATGACCTCATTAAAACAGACAGTTTCCAATTGTTGATTTACAGTCTGGATTTAAACTTAAGTGGACTTATTTATCTAATTATATCTATTTTAAACAAATAACACTTGCACCAAGTCTGCCACTATCTAGAAGGAAGTATAACAACATTTAATTGAATGAACTTTAGCATTCCCCTTTGCTCAACTAGTAAGGAAAGAAAATAAACTGGTTTCTTCAGCAGATCTCATAATGTCTGTCGTTTATGTAGTTGATTTGCTCTAAAATAACCTTTAAATATGAAAAGTTTACTAGATAAAATGTTTTTGATATTCCTTGCTTGCAAGTAGCGTTGGATTGAAGTGCCTGCCGAATGAATTAATGTGTGCAGAACATGCAATACAATTTTATTATGCAAATTCAAACCTATTTTTTTTTTTTTTTAACTGTTTCTTAGCCACGGGAACAAGGAAGTTTTTTCCTGTCTGGGAATTCTGCTGGCAGTGAACTTTTTCCTGGAGCGGGGTCACGTTGACATCACAGTGTTTGTGCCTTCCTGGAGAAAAGAACAGCCGCGACCTGATGTACCCATCACAGGTGAGGGAAGGGGAATGCACCTGGTGTCAGGAACAATTCCTGCTGTCCAAAATTACATTCCCATAAGCAGTGTCTGTTTCCTCATTGCAACCAAATGGCAAACAAAGAGGAAACAGATCATGCCAATAGATAGCAAATAATGTATGAATGATTTTCAACTGAAGTTTACATGAAGCACTAGAAATGCAGTTCTGTTTTTTATTTCTGGTTTTAAACCCAATCAAATGCTAAGCGCTGGTGTTAAATAATAGAACTGGAAGTATGGGAAAACCCTAAAATGAGTAGCTATGTCATCAGATATATTGGCAAGTACCTTGGGTTTTTAAAACTTTCGTTACTTCCTCGTAAAACAAAGAAGGCCGCAGTTGAGCGGTGTAATAATGCGACCGCTGCTTTTGTACCAATGTACCAGCCTGCTTGCCAATCCCTCAATAAGTTTGACCCAGCTAGAGGGAAACAATGCAACTTTGTGGTTGTAGGAATAATACCGTGAAACCACGCAGTTGTGATGTTAATTTGGTCTCAACTGTTGCCATTTCACTATGCAAACATTGCATAAATGTATGTTTTAATTCCGGCTTCCTTTGAAATAAACTGTCGCTGTGTAAAGGGGCGCGTGCCCATTGGATATCACAAGCAAATTTAGATGTCAAGAATCCTTCTCACTTGGGGTGTTTGTTCCAGCTGGTCCAACAGTATAAATGAATACCAAGACCTGTTTAGTTTGAACAGTGTGTTCTAACATTGGCTGCAAATCAATAACAATATGTCAAAAAAATCAAATTATATTATGTTAATCTCATATGTCAATAGCAATATTGCCAATATGTCAAACTAATAACATGATATGCTGTTACTCTCGGGTCAATCAAATATGAATATTTTTACTGTGGACGTTATTTTGACAGACAAAAAACATAATTATTATATTGCAATAAAAAAGTTATAAAGCGATTTTAGAAGTCAGTATATTGTTTGTTTTATTTCCATATCACGAACATACTGTAAAAACCTATCCCTGGCTTACATTTCACAGAAATTCATCCGAGGTTCACAATAGCGTTGCTATTTTCAAAAACCTGCTCTGTATATTCAATTTGATTCAATTCAAATTTATTTGTATAGTGCTTTTCACAATATATATTGTTTCAAAGCAGCTTTACAGAAAGTGCATTTCAGAAATGTGCATGGAAAAATACATTTAGTTAATCATGTAATAATTTATATATAATTAAGCATATATATATTATACATATGCATTTATAGCCAATGCATACATGTCTTACTGTTTTTTCTTTAATAAAGGTAAAAACAATTGATTTTAGAAAGTGCAAACATGCATTTAGATGTTACTTCAAATTTAAAATGCTCCAATTTCTTATTACAAAAGGTCAGGCTGCATGACTAAATAGGTTCATTTTATTATTGGTCACATTTTTTATAATTGTACTAAGTTAAAGGGATAGTTCACTGTGAAATTTTTTTTTTTGGTATGTTTAATCTTACCTCAAGGGCATCCAAGATGTAGGTGTCTTTGTTTTCGCAGTATTTTAAATTTTGATATTTTTAGGTCAAACCGTTCTTGTCTGTCAGTCATATAATGGAGGTCTATGGTCACCACCTCAAAGAGCATGCACAGAGAAGTCCAAATTAAACATGATTTAATGACTCATAAATGTAAGTACACATCGATGGCCTAAGACACGAAACGAGCGGTTTGTGTGAGGAAACAAACAGTATTTATATCGTTTTACCTCTTGTTACCACACCCACAAAGCGCCCGCGCCCTCAAATCACTTGGACGTGGCTATGATTACAAAAGGTAAAAACTATATAAATACTGTTCGTTTTCTCAGACAAACCGCTCGTTTCGTGTCTTAGGCCATCACGAGTCATTAAATCATGTTTAATTTGGACTTCTCTGTGCTTGCTCTTTGAGGTGGTGACCATAGACCTCCATTATATGACTGACAGACCTAAAAATATCAAAATTGAAAATAATGTGGAAACAAACACTTCTACATCTTGGATGCCGTAAGAGAAAACATACCAAAAATTAATTTCAAAGTGAACTATCACTTTAAAGCATCAAAATGACTGCCCTAACTGTGACACTTATTTAAAATTTCCTGAATGTTTTTCTTCAGATCAGCACATTCTGCGGGAATTAGAACGGAGGAAGCTCTTGGTGTTCACACCATCCAGAAGGGTGGCCGGAAAACGAGTGGTTTGCTATGATGACCGTTTCATCGTGAAGCTGGCCTACGAATCCGACGGCATCATTGTGTCCAATGACACCTACCGAGATCTGCAAGGAGAGCGTCCTGAGTGGAAGCGTTTTATAGAGGAGAGGCTTCTGATGTACTCGTTTGTCAATGACAAGTAAGCGCTGTTGCATTTTGGTAACTACAGCATATGTCAAGCTGTTTAATAAAAGCCCTGCTGCTAATTAATTCCAATTTGCTTTTTTGTAGGTTTATGCCTCCAGATGACCCTTTGGGAAGACATGGACCCACCCTCGACAACTTCCTGAGAAAGAACCCACGTGTACCCAAGAAACAGCCCTGTCCTTATGGTGAGAATTTTGTTTTTCTGGCTTGACACTGTACAATCACTAGTGTGTTCACATGATGGCCTTGTGGTCACATGTTGGTGTAATTATCATTTTTAGTTGCTAAGCCCAATGGTGCATTCATTTGATTTGATTATTTGTCAACAAGAATTAAACTCTCCAATTTTCAATGCAGGAAAGAAGTGCACTTACGGATTCAAGTGCAAGTTCAATCATCCGGAGCGAACCAAACAATCCCAACGTGCCCTGGCCGACGAGCTTCGGGAGAAAGCCAAAATTTCGTCCCCACCGCACAAACCTCAGCCGCTTTCCAGTCAAAATCCGTCTCTGGAGGAAGTTATGGAACAGAAACTGTCCCTCGACGTGTGCGAATCTTCCAAGAAGAGTTACGCCAGTGAAAATGTCCTTGTCATTAAAGGAGCCCCCCAGCTAACGCAAAGGAAGTTTCCTTCGAAAAAAGAACGTCGGCATTCGCCAACAAGCCTAGATACTTTTACCAACGGATCTCAAGAGTGTATGGATTCTGGCTTGGGTTCCTACGAATGCCATTCTCATGAAGCCCCTCATTGTGAACGGAAGTCCAAACCATCCAGCGGTGGGCGGCATCTCTACGTTCTGGCCAATAGCCAACCCTGCAGTTGCTGTTCCTACCAATCCCTGAGAGCCGGAGGAGCCGGTCAGCACCACAGCAGCTCACCAAACCCGGCTTACGGTCAACCCCGCTATCACTCCTACGGCGGAGGTCCAATTTACCCTCCCGCCAACATGTCCCAGTATTCATTCCCACACAGCAGAGGGCCTCCTCCCCACCAGGGCTACTGGTCCGACCATTATAGTGGCTATCCTCCGGCATCCCACAATGGCATGCAGCCGGAGAGAGGGCATGGACACTGGTCCCCTTCCAATCACAGTCCTCAGTGGTCCGAACGGGAGCAAGTGAGGAAGAAATTACTCGCAATTTTCAATGCACGTTTGGTGGACAGGGCCATGGACATGTTCCCATATCTCCTCGACCCACAAAGACTTGCAGCAGAGATTTTGACCCTTCAGTCTCAGGATGGGGCTTTATGATTTTTGTTGAAAGACTAGATAAGACAAAGATTCAGGCACCAAGATCTCAACCTCAACCACAAGTGATTTCATCCGAGCCGTGTAATGCAGTGTAGCTCCACCCAAAGTGAAATCTCATTGGTCAAAAATACCTAATATTTACTTTTAAAAAAAATTGTCAGGACATGTTTTGAAATGAAATAATTAGTTTAATGTCCGCATAGCTTAAACGTACTGTACAATGATGCTTTAATAGATATTTTATCTTTCTCATGAAATGGACTCAATTCAAGCCAAGATTTATTTCTGTTGTATTTTTAATATTATTTGACGGATAACTATGGGAATTCACTATTAGTTGTATTAAAAGGGTTTTTTTACCCTTTTGCTATGGTTCTCAGTATCAGCCTTGATATTATTTTCACAAAAGATACAATTTTATTTAATAATGGCATGAGTTTTTGTGTGTGTGTGTGTGTGTGTTTGAAGTGTTATTGTTTATGGACTGCACTACCATATGGTTGAACGTGTTGGCACCATGTGCCGTATCTGATGCTTGTTAAGCAGAACTACCAGAGAGGTAGAAGAGTACGCACCCTTTGGTGTATTTTCCCATTTTAATAAGTGCCAAAGCATGCAATCTTGTAAGTTCTCAAAGGTAAATGCCAAACGCGTGAAATAAGATGCTTTTGGTGCCTGTGTTATTTTGTATTTGAACTGTTTAGATTTTAAAAAGGGAGTCTGCAATATTGAGTAGGCAATTTTTTGCCATTGTTTCATTTACTGGCATATCATATCTTATGTCTTTGCATTTTATCCTGTATCTCATATTATGAAAAGTGCCATATTTATGTACACATATCAGTCTTTGACTTTTATTAAAAGTCTTGTCTGTTCAAGTTGGACGTCTTACATGTGTTGTTCATCTGTGTGAGTGTGTGAACTAACATACTTCATAACAAGTTTGAGCAGACCTTTAGAAGCATTCCTGCTGCAGTTGACGGCTTCATCTGTGAAGGATGCATTCACATAAATCACTGTTCCCTTCTAAGAAAGCACCTATATGTGAACGCTATATATAACACAGACAGCACAGATAGTTTCACACCACCTAAGCAAAGAAACCACATGCAAACCATTTTGCCTTGATGATAATAGATAGTAATTGCCTAGATGCCTAGTAGAGAATAATGCTGTTTCGGTTATGATGACTCTTTAAGTGTTTGGCATGGTAGTGGATATTGGAAATTTGATATGTTTGGTCTTGGTGGTATCAGCTGTGCCCTATAGAGAATGCTGTGATTGTAAGCGGGTAAGTTACCCATCAGTCTGCGGCTCTGCGCCATGTAGAGTTTCATGAAACAACTTTGGATTTGACAAGATCTACTATTTGCCTAAATTTTTCACTTGCAAATGATACTTTTCACATAAAATCTGGTGGAATTTCTCAACATCAGTAATATTATTGACTATTCCTAATCATAAAGAACAACTTGACTTGTTTATTTTACTACATTTCGTGAATCTAGAGATGGTTGCAATCCAGAAACTCATGAAAGATGGTGTCAAGCCTCACTGATCAGATTAAAACTAATATTATTCTACTGTCAATTCTTTGTACAAATCTTTCAGACAAAAATTAAATATTGTAACATTAAATGAGTGAAACATTTTAATTAAGATAAATTAAGAGCTATCTTCAATATGAGAAAATACCCTTCATGCACATTGAAAAGCTTCTTATTCCTCTGAACTTTGACTTCTGAAATATACTGATAAAACCTGACATGAAATAAAGGGACATATAGTCTTTTAAAATATCTATGTTATTAAATTTTTTTTTGCATACGTTTTAGAAGTTGCAGTGAAATATATAAATAAAATAACACTGTAAAGGTCATATATAAGTGGTTTAACAGATGAAGGGGAAAACTGCCAATTAGAAAAACAAACATGTTAGGCTAAAGAATTATGTATTTTGTATAGGGTTTATTGACTAATTATTTTTTTTAATAGGAAAAATACAAACCACTCCACAGAAGCATAGGCGTCAGAAAAGGACACACACGTGCAGAGCTGTAGATGTCCTTGATAGATACACGTAATCAGAGGCCTTTTGGGTGAAAGAGGATTTCAGAGGAACTTTATTGAGAGGGAAATAAAAATATGCGAGTCATTTTCCAGATTTAATTTAGTATAGGCCTACATTAATATGATTATCATGTGATGTGCTTCTTTCGGGAATGACAGTCGTCATACACCGGAGTAATGATACATCTTTTTTCTAGTTTCAGTGGTTCAGACAGAGGCGTCATGAGAGAGATCATGTCTCTAATGCACATGGTCATTGGACTTCCCCAAAAGTATGAAATCAATCTTCATTTTTTTTGTGTGTTTAATATAGGCTCATGTGCTGCTGACAGAACTCTCAAATATGATTAAAAAAACCCACAGTGGTATTTTGAACTGAACTGTCTGCTATCTTACAAATATTCCCACACTTTACCTTGTCTAAACTATTGTTTTGCGAAGTACGTAAGTGTTAGTGTTGTGTGTTAATGCATAATTGCTTTCATTTTTTTGTGACTACAAATCCTGCAAGTGGAAACTCATGTAAAATGGTCAAATATCAAACGTTAAAGATCAGTCTTTTGGTCTAAGAGCCAGTAACAACACCTACATTTACAGACATTATTTTTCTAGCACAGCGCTCTTATCTCCCTGAGCTCACCATGAAGGGGATGTACCGAAGTTTCCTCTGCAGATCATATGGATCCTAATCACAGTAATTTTCAGTAATCAGAAATGCTGTGGTGTAGAGATTTTTTTTAAACATGGTTTCTCATCTCTTGTTTCAGTCTTTGGAATTTAGCTTTTTTTCTTATACTGTAAAATCTCTGTAAACACTCGTGGATAGCTGGAAAGACCATCTAACTTCAGTTATTAGTATCAACCCAGAACACATTCACTATCTGCACTTCATCACAATCATTAGATGTGTAGCCTATCTACCCTGCCTGTGCTCTCACTGACCTTCAGGATGGACTGATGTGACTCAAGTATCGACTCATGAGTCATGACTTTATTTTCCATGCAAGTAAGCTCAACAAACAAACTGATGACTGAATCACATCTCTGCAGAAAACCATCCTGGCATTTTTGTGACATCTAGATTTTATCTTATAGGCCCACATGACTGTCATTAATGTTTGCTGTCAAATAGAGCAAATTAGATACTGCAGTAGATACAATAAAAAGCCATTCAGGCATTCTCAGGCACACAGAAGATTATGAAGCTCAGTGATTGATTCATAGCTAAAACCGAAGCGACTCTGAAGGATTGACCTGAATGAACAAATCCTATAGTAACTTTATAGGATAAAATATTCAAAATATGAAAATCTAAGAAGGGGGGCCAAAAGAGTAGGCCTATATATAATACGTATTGTAAATGTTTCAAGCAAGTCACAAGATGATGCAGAAAATGTGGACAGATATGTAAATGTTTAAAAAAAATATTATCAAGACTATTTTTAAAGGAAAAAGTGGACTAACCGTTTGCCAATTTAACAACTTAATGGATATTCTTAAAGCAAATTGGATTGAATTTGCCCAACTCTGTGTGTACTAAACTATAAATAACTAATTGATATCAAAAAGAAAAAAATATAAAATTATGTCTTAAAAAAATTGCAACACATCTGACATAACTGTTATATCTCTCAACATTAACATGTAGAAAGTACTTGGGTGTAAAAAACAAAAAACACAGAAAATATTCTCTACTTATGCAACAATTACAATTGGCAGTGCCACCTGCAGGCACAGTGGGGAATAACAGTATTAATACATACCTGTTACATATCAAAAACACTGGTAACAGCAGTCATTGTGAGAGAATGGTGACCTCTACTGGAGATTTTTGGAAATGACTGCTTTTTGTGTGAAATAGAAAGGAATCAAAGGTCATATTTTTAATGTGTTTATAAATCTCTCATTACTCTATTAATATCTAGAGTATCTTCTTAAATGACTACAATAGCTTGCAGATGCATAATGCATTTTTTTTTGGCATTGTCACATGAACCATTGTGGAAATTATTTTTCCGTATGCAGTTCAAATACAGCAAAACAGTTATATCATAGGGAAGACCCACTGTCTAACTTTGAACAGTCCTAGAAGTTGTCCCAGTTGATGGTTAGAAGTTTAACGGCCTTTGTTCTGGAAGCTGATTACAGATACATAGCCTACATTGGACTATGACCTTACTGTAGATTAGTCAAACTGGAATAAGTTGAACAGAACAAACATGTCAAATACTCAACAAACTTGATTTTTTTTACTGCACTGAAATGGTTTCAGAATTGTATGAAAATTATGTCATTTGATTGGTTGCAAAGAAAACTTTGTGTGTTTCTGTCATTTTGTTGCACACAACATAACTAAAGCAGAGTTTCTCAGCTCTGGCTCGATCCACTTTCCTGCAGAATTTATCTTAAATCCCGATCAAACCTGGCTGCCTCTTTCAACTAATCCTGAACATGTTTACATTTCTTGATTTTTTGTTTCTTTAATTCTAAATAGCGTAGCTCAACTGTGATTTAAAATAAGTAGCCTATGTTTCCCCACCATCAATGAATTTAAAACACAATTAAAGAGCGTAAGAGCAATGGCAGAATCTTCACCAAAAGGAAGAGAAACCAGGGTAAATACTAAATAGCATAGACATAAGACTATCCCTGCAAATGTAAACGTGTGAATACCTTCTCTTACTGTCTATGGTGAATACATGAGGAGCTCTGACGTCACTAGTTCAGAGAGAGATTCAGAGAAAGTGAAACTGATCCAATATGGACGCCTGAAACGATCAACCTCTTTAAACAACAGAATATTTACTGATCTGTTCAAAGAGTGTTGTAGACACATCTGATACTCACAGGTAAGAGATAGAAATATAAGAGAGATTGTGCTGAACAGGTTTAATGGAAGTGATCTGGTTTATAGGTTAATGTCAAACTGGAATAAGTTGAACAGAACCAGGTTTAAGCATGTCAATTACTAAACAACTTTATTTCACTGCACTGAAATGGTATTTTAAATCATTTGATTTGACTGACATTTGATGTTAGTTTGGTGTTTTTCACACACAATATAAAACCGGAGAGAATCAGGAAGTAAATTACTCGCAGACAGACAGACCTGCTGAGCAGGTGAAACTTTACATTAAACAAGTCATAAAACACGTCTGTTTATTATGTGGAGATAATTAATAATTTGATCTTTTCTAATAAGAAATGCCTAGTTTAGTTTGTTGTGATTTGTCTTGACAAGGCTTTAGAGACGAGCAATGGCAGAATCGCCATCATTATCATCAAAAGGAAGAGAGACTTGGAGAGGGAGTATAACAAGTTTACCTCCAGGTAAACAGAAAATTAGAGAATTGCTGCATGACTTCCAAAATATTTCCCTTATGGAAAACATTATGTAATAGGTGACTATTGACTATTTTGTTCTCTCCAGCGATGTCTTCCTCCAGCGGTTCACTGACTGAGGATCTTCAGTGCTCGATATGTCTGGACGTGTTCACTGATCCAGTCAGCACTCCATGTGGACACAACTTCTGCAAGACCTGTCTGAATAAGTGCTGGGACAACAGCCAGACCTGCAACTGTCCATATTGTAAAGAAACATTCAAGCACAGACCTGATCTCAAGATCAACACCACACTCCGAGAGATCGCAGATCACTATAAAAAGAAAAGTCCTGAGAAAAAAGCTGAAGTTGTGAAAAAAGCTGAAGTTGTGTGTGACGTCTGTGAGGACAGAAAGCAGAAAGCCCTGAAGTCGTGTCTGGTGTGTCAGAGCTCTTACTGTGAAACTCACCTGGAGCCTCATCTGAGAGTGGCAGGTTTAAAGAAACACAAACTGATCAATCCTGTGAATAATCTGGAGGACTATATATGTCAGAAACACGAGAGACCTCTGGAGCTGTTCTGTAGAGATGATCAGACGTGTGTGTGTCCGATGTGTGCTTTGGAAGACCACAAGAACCACAACACTGTTCCTCTAGAAGAGGAGAGTGAAGAGAAGAAGGTAGAAGTTCCTGACAAACTGATTTTAAATGGCTCTTATCATGAGGATCACATGTTCTTTAATATATAAATGAATCAGTTATGAAAGCATATTATGTGTTCTCTGTCTATAGACTCAACTGATGAAGACACAGAAAGACACACAGCAGGAGATCCAGGACAGAATCAAGAAGATTCAAGACGTCAAACACTCAGCAGAAGTCAGAAAAGTGAGTTTAAAAGAATTCAATTTGACTTATTTAATTTAGTGCTGGGCAACCATATATTGCAATTAATCGCATCCAAAATAAAAGTTTTTGTTTACATTATTATATGTGTGTGTACTGTGTATAATTATTTTTATTTTTAATATTAATACTATATATAAATAAACACATATGCATGTATGACATATTTGCATGTATATACTCTGTATGTATTCATACATTAATTTTTCTTAAACATATACATCTGCGTGTGTATATATACAAAATAATTAAACACAGTACACACACATATATTATGTAAACAGAAACTTTTATTTGGATGCGATTAGTCGTTGTTCAGCACTAAATGAAGGTTCGGGAGGAGCCTAAACACTCAGTCCTGTCAATCATCATTATGAGCATATAAGCAGCAGACACGTCATCTCATTGACAGATTCTTCTCCTCCTCTTGTTGTTGTATAATTGTTGTATAAAAGCAGTTTCACACTCTGATCACACACTGTGATTCCCTGATCACTTAGTAAAGTAATTACACATCTCTCCTCAACAAGACACATGATTTGAGGAATCATTCAGTGCAAACGCTGCAGAATGAGGGATTTTGAAAACACTGAAAAATATGAGAAATAATAACAGTGATCAAACGTCCACTAATAATGTGTTGTTGATCAGAGAAACACAGAGAAGGAGAAAGCAGCCCGTGTGGAGCTCTTCACTGATCTCATCCGCTCCATTGAGAGATGTCAGACTGAACTGCTGGAGATGATGGAGGAGCAGCAGAAAGCAGCAGAGAAACAGGAGGAAGAGCTCATTGAAGAGCTGGAGCAGGAGATCACTGAGCTAAAGATGAGAAACACTGAGCTGGAGCAGCTCTCACACACTGAAGATCACCTCCACCTCCTACAGGTCAGTCAACATCTCTCTGATCAATGATAATGACACCAGAACACTCCCCATGCTGAAGGATTTCTCCTCTCTCTCTCCTGCTGTAGATTTACTCGTCCCTGTGCAGCTCCACAAACACCAGGAACTGGTCTGAGATCAGTGTGAAGACTGATGAGAGTCTGGAGAGTCTGAGGACAGCTCTGACTAAACTGCAGGACTCTCTACAGGAGAAACTCACACACACCGGTACAGCAATATCAAACACACCGTACACATACATATATTTATCATCTTTATATCAGGACTGAAAACTCAGACATTCAGAGAGAGACTCACACAATTGACACTCAAGCATTCACTCGCACATCCATATTCACACACAGTGAAAAAACATTGCGGAGCGAAGAGGACACGGACAGACAAGAAAGAGCAGGTTACTTTACTATATGAAACAAAGTCTTAGCTTTCAAATATTGTAAGTTTTATTAAGAAATTCAAACAATAAATACCGTTTTGGCGTGAGATATTGCTGTCGCCTCAGTTCAAGTGGCACATGATCCGATCATCTCTTCCTCTTCACTGCTAGATACAGAAC
Organism: Pimephales promelas; assembly: GCF_988280905.1. Taxonomy (NCBI): domain Eukaryota; kingdom Metazoa; phylum Chordata; class Actinopteri; order Cypriniformes; family Leuciscidae; genus Pimephales; species Pimephales promelas. Next base: position 3,176,377 of record NC_142786.1, on the reverse strand, counting down.
AAAACACACATGAATGACATCAGAGGTGTTGAAAGAACCAGAACAACTTCTGAAATGTGTCATATCTCTGATTGTCACGTAACATTTACCTCAGAAAGACATTGGTCCAGTAGTTTGTGAGAAGATGTACTCTAGACAGGAGCAAAAAAGCACTATATGAATTATATTTTTACTCTAATACCATTAAAATGTTTTATTATAACTTTATTATTATTAAAACTTCCTAAAATGCAGTTGTACACAAACCAGTTGTTAATTAACTTTTAATAATAATGTACTAGTTGACAGGGTTCCTTGTATAGTTCACAACATTAGTTGAGAGATTTTTTCCTTGAGAAAAATTAACCATATCCTTGTATAGATATTAAATCAAGATCAAAATCGAATCGTGAAATTTTGGTCAGTACCACTCCCTCAAATTCTCACTCATGAACTCAAAAGTTCTTGCCCTGTTTTTATATAGTAAACAGCATCAGTGTTGAAGAATGAGTGATCAAGCTTAAATAAGAGAAGTGTGTGTTCATGTGTGTTACAGGGACTGTAAGCAAACTTAATAAATGAGAGAGATGAGAGTTAGTAGTTACTCAAGCACTCCTCTGTTTTCTGAGGATAAATGTTGAATTTCAGAGTCTTTAAGACTTTAAATCACAGGATTGATAAATGTATTGAAAAAAATATAAATACATATAAGTAATACATATAAATACTTTATATTTGAAAACAAATCACAATTAATAAGTAAATAGATAGAGAAACAAAACCTAAGAATGTGCACAAATGCTCTAATTCTTTCACACAACTGGCTGAACTCAGGTCAGTATCTCAGGTAAATGACTCCGGTAAGTGATACTCTAATGGACTTCTTTATGTCATAAGAAAATTATTAATGAAATAGATAACCAACTGAAACAAATTAATTGGAGATTAAAGCATGACATGACATTTTATGAATTTAACTAACTTTAACAATAAACAAGAGAGAGAGTTAGTGTTAGTGTTAGGACGCTGCGGTTTTCATGGTAACTCTTCTCTCTCGACTGCCACCCAGAATTTAGATAACGCAGCTCAACTGTTCAATGCAAACTCATTATAATACGTTTCATATTTAATATTTTCTCATAAACAGTTGTTTGCAAATCAATTTAGCAGAGAATCATTTTAAATGTTTCACCAAAACCACAAAAGCAGAAAATCAAGTGAATAGACATCATGTGTTTAAGAGACAGATTTGATCTTCATGAGAAGAGGATGTGTGTGAAATATCAGGCCTGAATCTCCAACAGCTTACAGTGCTAAAACACACACACACACACACACACACACACACACACACACACACTGATCAGATAAAACATGATGTTGTTCATAATTCTTTAAATATAACCTTAAATATTGTCTATAATTGCACTCATAAACATGTGAAAGATCTGCTGATGTTTTCTTGTCTTTAGTCTCTACAGAAGTGAAGAGGAGACAGCAGTATGCAGGTACAGTGTGTGTCTGACCTACACTAGATTACATTCAGATACTCACAGCTTCATCACTGACCGACAGTATGATCACACACTCATTACATATTACACACATCAGCACTAAAGTCTGTGATTCATATTGTCTGTTTCCTCAGTGGATGTGACTCTGGATCCTGATACAGCTCATCCTAAACTCATCCTGTCTGATGATGGAAAACAAGTGAGACATGGAGACATTACACAGAAACTCCCAAACACACCACAGAGATTTGATGCATGTGTAAATGTCCTGGGAAAGGAGGGATTCTCCTCAGGGAGATTTTATTTTGAGGTGCAGGTGAAGGGAAAGACTGCCTGGGATTTAGGAGTGGTCAGAGAATCCATTAACAGGAAGGGAGAGATTACACTGAGTCCCAGTGATGGATACTGGACTGTGTGGCTGAGGAATGGGAATGAATATAAAGCCTTAGCTGATCCTCGTGTCTCTCTGTGTGTGAGAGTGAAGCCGCAGCGGGTCGGTGTGTTTGTGGATTATGAGGAGGGTCTGATCTCCTTTTATGATGTGGAGTCCAGCTCTCATCTCTACTCTTTCACTCATCAGTCTTTCACTGGGAAACTCTATCCATATTTTTGCCCAGGCCGTAATGATGGAGGTAAAAACTCAACTCCACTGATCATCACACCTGTCAAACACAATCAATGAATTTACACCCCTAATATGAAATAGATGAAAATAATAATCTTTATAACTAAATCTATATGCTATAATTATATTGTAATATAAAATATAATGCTTGTTCAATAAATGATTTTTTCAAGAATATTTGTTTCATAATTTAATGTTCTATTTTTTGTCCCATGTCAAAGTGAAACTATCTGTAAATCTTAACATAAAAACCAAATTATAGTAACCATGATCAATTATTGTATCAAGACTGTTTCTAACATCTCAAAACAAAATGTTCTGTGATATTACAGTGGTACATCAGATGGTAATACCTTGATATGATAGAACTGTATGATTATTCATATATAAGTGCATGTACATTATATTTCGAGTTAAAAAGACATGGTATTATGATGGTTATGTTAAAAAATAAACAAACATGGCATTACCGTGGAACTCAAATATGAACAACATGGCAAAACCAGGGTAATATTTCCTCAAGACTAGAAAAGAATAGTTTAAGCCAAGTTAAGTTCAATAGACACATTTTAACACATTTTTTAATAGACGCATATAGACACACATCAGTTTCCTTTGAATGCTTTATAAAATGATACAGTTGGCATATCTTTAAATAAAATTAACTGTTAATGTTGCTTAAAGTAAGTAGAGACAAATCTGAAACCTTTTAAAAAAAAACCTTTTTAAACTAATATTTTTCAATGTCTGAGATTTTTTTTTTTCAAGAGTCGTTTGTGAGACAGTCATTGTGAGAGGATGGCGTCCTCTGCTGGACACTTTTTGGAAATGACGCTTCTTGTCTTCAGTGGATATAAAAAAAAACTATTAAACAAATGGATGGTTTTTGTGATGTAAAAAATGTATCAAAAAAAACTTTTGCACATTTAATGTAAAAATTACAACCTATGCAATGCTACTGAAAACCAAAGTGACATATGTTAGAGAAAAAAGGTAGGTAACTAATAAGAATAATAAAAACTTAAATGACCTGCTGAAGTTTGCACTCCCCTGAAATAATACTTAGTTGAAACACTCTTTGGTTTTATTACTCAGTCTGTTTGGAAAGGAGTCTATCAGCTCGTCACATCTTGATTCAGGAATATTTTCCCACTTTTCTTCTCAAACATGATCTGTTAAATTGCTAAGTCATCTCTTGTGAAAGGTCATCTGTGACCTGGTCGATCTGAAGAGTTTCAATAGGATTGAGGTCTGGACACTGGCTCGGTCATTACAAAACATTCATCTTTTTTACTGAAGTCTTTCTTTTCCTGATTTAGATGTGGGTTTCGGGTCATTGTCGTGCTGAAAGTTGAAAGTCCTCTTTATTTTCAGCGGTGTCTAAATCGACTGGTACTTGGAGCTCCTCATGATTCCCTCCATCTTCACTAAATCCTCAGTTCCAGCTGAAGAAAAGCAGTCTCAAAGCTCAACGCTGCGTCTCAACGCTTCACTGAGGGTCTGCTGTTCTGTTAATCTTCTGCTGTGTTGATTTTGGGACAAATATACCTTTTACAAATTTGGCAAAAAAGTTCAATCTTGGTCTCATCAGAGCAACACATTTTCTTATGTTTCCTATATTTTTGCATGGTTTAACTGGGCTTGGATGTTTTTTTAATCAGAAAAGGTTTGCGTCTCCCATAGCCCAGACAGAGGGAGAAAACAGGAGATAGTGTCACATGTAGGAGAAACCAGAACTTGACAGAAAGAGCTGCAACTCTTCATGTTTGCTTCATGTTTGAGAGTCTCCATGACCAGTTCCCGTATGAAATAAACATATACAGCATCCATAAATCTTCCTTACTGTAATTGGCCAGAATTACCTTCTGTGTTTCATGTAAGCCCAATACACTCGACTTAGGATTATGGCCACTTTCATACTAAATAGCATACAAACAACTTGTAGGGGATTTTTGTGTCATTTATGAATACTGTAAAAAGTCTTATATGAGTTTTACATGACAAAAGTATTGGTGTATGGCATTAGTAGAAAATAACCGATATTCATATAAAAATCATTTAAAGTTCTTATATTGAATCATATGCTAGTCAAATTAAAGTCATGTAGGATTTATACACATTTTGTGTCATTTGTTTATACGTGTTTCATCCAGATTTCATGTTTTGATGACCAACATCATGTAGAGATGCTTTGGTGAGTGTGTAAATTGTACAGTGCAGAAGCTGGTTCGAGGATGTACTGTCGTCATATCTCTGACCTTTATGAGGACTGTTCATTTTCCTTCAGGATTAGAAAGAGCAGTTGACAGCAATGACATCGAGAGATGTCTATTTACATTCATTGTGAACTGTATGGGCCTGTTGTTTGTGAACAAATCATAACATATTATAATGAACAAAGTTGAGTCAAATGTTTCTAGATCAGTGATTAAAATGTTGAAAATTGGCTGGAATATATTTTTGTATGTGACATTAACTCTGGTGGTGATATGCATAAGAATCACTTCGATGTTTAGGACAGTTTTATGTTTGTAGGTTAAGAATAGAACGGTTATATACCAAACTTAGTACTGTGATAAAGTTTAGAGAAATTGTCACAAATGAAAATGAAATCTGGTGATGCAGGATTAAAAATGAAAACTATTGATATGTGAAATAACTGTAGGTCTATCTTGTAGAATACACATACTTTTGTTGTTAAAATGTGTGCTTGTGTGTGTATTTTAAATGTTGTGTTTCATCTAAGGTTGATTATCCAGTATATGACCATGGTTGACTCCAGTCGTACGGCTCCAGGACACGATCAGAGAAGAGTGTGAGTGAAGTGCAGCCTTAAATATACTGAGTGGAAACTGCACTGTGTTTTTACCATAGAGGTTGAAGAGAAATGCTGGACATTCACATTAAATATGTAAATGTGTGAATATAGGTGGAGCTCTGACGTCACGAGTTCAGAGAGAGATTCAGAAAAAAAAATTTATACTGATCAACGACAATTTCGACGCCAGAATCGACCAGAATATTTACTGATCCGTTCAAAGAGTGTTGTGGACACACATCTGATACTAACAGGTAAGAGACATAAATATAAGAGAAATTGTGCTGAACAGGTTTAATGGAAGTGATCTGGTTTATAGGTTTATGTCAAACTGGAATAAGTTGAACAGAACCAGGTTTAAGCATGTCAAATACTCAACTACTTTAGTTGTTTACTGCACTGAAATAGTATCAAATGTGTATTAAAAGTGTGTCATTTTGATGTGTTGTAAAGCACAGTTTGATGTTTCTCTCATTTTCTCACATGACAAAAAGACTAAAGAAACAGGAAGTAAATGAGCTGCAGATTCACTGAACACAAACCTGCGAAACTGCAGAAGAAAATCACATTTATAATAAACTAGATCAAAATTACACTTGAATATATAATGTATTTGGTGGAGAGATTTATATATATTATGTATGTATGTGTGTATGTAGGCTATGTATAGTTTTGTTGAAAAATATCAATTGTACTTTGTACTTTCTTTAATCTAAACAGCAGGTCAAAGTTCAGATTGTTCTGTAAGTTTATTACTTTCTAAATTTTAACCAATTTAATATAAATTATATATTTGACTTGAAAATATATTTTTTTGAATAAGTAAAACTAAATCAGACAAGATTGCATTTAAACCTCAGTGACAAATACACATGTTTCTTATCAGTTCTTTGATCATTCAATAACATTTCTATTCTTGAACACGAAGAGGGAAGAACAATGGCAGAATCTTCACTAACATCAACAAAAGCAGGAAAAAACAGGAGACAGAGTAATGAGGGTATACCTCCATGTAAGTGAATACAAATAATAATAATAATAACAGTATAAGAATGAAATTAGTGCATGAATGACTGTGCATTAACTTCTCATACAATTTTTAATATGTACAGTTCAGGACTGAACAGTAGCAGATAATAACATCATTTAAAATTAATATTTTTTAATCAATATTACTCCATGTATTTATTGATTTGGTAGGGTAAGTGTTTGTGTATTGAGTTTCACATTTGGGTCTGATGGGTTAATTTTACAGTAATGAGCAGCTGACTGTACATGATCTCTCATATATTTGAGTTTCTTCAAAGTCGTCACTCTTTATCTCTTGACATGCTTTGCATTCACCAACTTCATGAGATTCTTTATAAACAGTATTAAATTAATTTCACAGGAGGGTTGAGTCTTTTCCTTCACTCATCCATTTAGTGTTGGGGAAGCTACTCTGAAACTGTAGTTTGACAAGCTACAAGCTACTCGTACGTTGAAGTAGTTAAACTACAGTCAAGCTACCCTTTTGGAAAAGTAGTTAGCTACACTACAAGTTACTATCAAAAAGTAGCTAGCTACATTGAAACTACTTTTACTTTTTGAACAAAATATTATAAATATTATATTACCTATTATTATTATAAGATGTTATAAATTATATATTATAAATAACTGAATAAGTGTCTGATGAATGTTTTAATTCAAATTTTTAGTGTTTAAAACAATGCAATACAATTATGATTTCATAGAGTATTGTTTTATTACACACAACACTCAAATATCTCCGACTGTTTGTCAAAAGTGCAAAATTGCAACAAATAGCCTACAACATTGCAAGAACGAAATATACATTCAACATAAATTGCATTTAGAACATTTTCTCAAAAATAACGATTAAACTTGGACAAATAAGACCATGGGTAATTAACGTTTGTTTCTCCATCCTCAAAATCTGCCATCACCTGGGTGTGTCACTGTCAACCCACTTCTTTACGTCAGTGAACCGTTAGCCGCAAGATGCGTGATTAAACAACAGGTGGCGGTAATGGCAAAAAATGAGTTTGTAATCTAACAAGATGAAGAATATCCTTGCATCGGGCTGATTCGCGCAGGCTCGACAATGTAGCAATGTAGCTTTTGCTCGAGCTACACCGCTACTTGCTGCAAAAAGTAGTTAGCTACTGGAAAAGCTACACTGTTTAAAAAGCAACTGAGCTACTGCCAAGCTACTGAAAAATGTAGTTAAGTTAGTAGCTTCGCTACTTGTAGTTAACTACTCCCCAACACTATAATAATAGGCTAATAATAATAACTGTAATAATAGTTATTATTATTATTATTATTTCAGTCCTTCAGGCAAAAGCCATTAGATCAGAAAGTCAAATGTGTGTCCAAACTTTAGACTGGTGATTTATCTTCATCATTTCTCTCTCCAGTGATGTCTTCCTCCAGCGGTCCACTGACTGAGGAGCTTCAGTGCTCGATATGTCTGGACGTGTTCACTGATCCAGTCACCACTCCATGTGGACACAACTTCTGCAAGACCTGTCTGAATAAGTGCTGGGACAACAGCCAGACCTGCAACTGTCCATATTGTAAAGAAACATTCAAGCACAGACCTGATCTCAAGATTAACACCACACTCCGAGAGATCGCAGATCACTACAAAAAGAAAAGTCCTGAGAAAAAAGCTGAAGTTGTGAAAAAAGCTGAAGTTGTGAAAAAAGCTGAAGTTGTGTGTGACGTCTGTGAGGACAGAAAGCAGAAAGCCCTGAAGTCGTGTCTGGTGTGTCAGAGCTCTTACTGTGAAACTCACCTGGAGCCTCATCTGAGAGTGGCAGGTTTAAAGAAACACAAACTGATCAATCCTGTGAGTAATCTGGAGGACTATATATGTCAGAAACACGAGAGACCTCTGGAGCTGTTCTGTAGAGATGATCAGATGTGTGTGTGTCCGATATGTGACTTGACAGACCACAAGACCCACAACACTGTTCCTCTAGAAGAGGAGAGTGAAGAGAAGAAGGTAGAAGTTCCTGACAAACTGATTTTAAATGGCTCTTATCATGAGGAATCACATGTTCTTTAATATAAATGAATCAGTTATGAAAACATATTGTGTGTTGTTCTCTGTCTATAGACTCAACTGATGAAGACCCAGAAAGACACACATCAGAAGATCCAGGACAGAATCAAGAAGATTCAAGACGTCAAACACTCAGCAGAAGTCAGAAAAGTGAGTTTAAAATAATTCAATTTGACTCATTTAATTTAGTGCTGGGCAAAGATATATTGTGATTAATCGCATCCAAAATAAAACTTTTTGTTTACATTATATATGTCTGTGTACTGTGTATAATTATTTTATTATTAATATTAATTCTATATATAAATAAACACAAATGCATGTATGACATATTTGCATGTATATACTCTATATGTATTTATACATTAATTTTTCTTAAACATATACATGTGCGTGTGTATATATACAAAATAATTAAACACAGTACACACACATATATTATGTAAACAGAAACTTTTATTTGGATGCGATTACTCGTTGTTCAGCACTAAATGAAGGTTCGGGAGGAGCCTAAACACTCAGTCCTGTCAATCATCATTATGAGCATATAAGCAGCAGACACGTCATCTCATTGACAGATTCTTCTCCTCCTCTTGTTGTATAAAAGAAGTTTCATACTCTGATCACACACTGTGATTCCCTGATCACTTAGTAAAGTAATTACTCATCTCTCCTCATCAAGACTCATGATTTGAGGAATCATTCAGTGCAAACGCTGCAGAATGAGGGATTTTGAAAACACTGAAGTATGAGAAATAATAACAGTGATCAAACTCCACTAATAATGTGTTGTTGATCAGAGAAACACAGAGAAGGAGAAAGCAGCCCGTGTGGAGCTCTTCACTGATCTCATCCGCTCCATTGAGAGATGTCAGACTGAACTGCTGGAGATGATGGAGGAGCAGCAGAAAGCAGCAGAGAAACAGGAGGAAGAGCTCATTGAAGAGCTGGAGCAGGAGATCACTGAGCTAAAGATGAGAAACACTGAGCTGGAGCAGCTCTCACACACTGAAGATCACCTCCACCTCCTACAGGTCAGTCAACATCTCTCTGATCAATGATAATGACACCAGAACACTCCCCATGCTGAAGGATTTCTCCTCTCTCTCTCCTGCTGTAGATTTACTCGTCCCTGTGCAGCTCCAGAAACACCAGGAACTGGTCTGAGATCAGTGTGAAGACTGATGAGAGCGAGGAGACTCTGAGGACAGCTCTGACTAAACTGCAGGACTCTCTACAGGAGAAACTCACACACACTGGTACAGCAATATCAAACACACCGGACAGATATATATGAAGACATCAGGGGCCTCATGTATAAAACTTTGCGTAGATTTCTTCCTTAAAGTGTGCGTACGCACAAAAGTTTTCAGATGTATAAAACCGTTCGTACGCCAGAACCTGCGCAAAATTCACTAAATCCCAGTCAGCGGGAGATTGTGCGCACATGCGTCTCCTCCCCGAAATAACCATATATGGAGAATGGAGATTACAACGCCTAGTTTTACTATGCATATCCTCATCTGCATATCATTTGCATATGATTATTCATCCACGTGATACCAAGTTTAACGGTACAAGACGTTAGAAAAATATGAAATACGGATGTGCCGCACCTTATTACAAACATATTTTTTTTTAGTAGCCTATATCCTTGCCTTGTTTTTGAATGAATAAATCAAATAGTGTTAAATACATTTCAGAGAAAGTTTTTCTCAAATTTTTTCCACTGGCCAAATAGGATTTTTAATTGATTTATATTTTAATGGAAACAGATAGACATGGTTGTGCATTATTTGAACAAAACAATTTTCTCTGACAATCTGCTATCAGTTAAAACATAAAAACACTGCATGCCAGAGGAAAAGTGTTCAAAAGCATTGCATCAACAACAGATAGGTCTATTTCTATTTATTGAATATATATATTTTTTTTGTAACTTCTCAGTAATGATTTCATGAAGTTTAAGTGTTTAACTGCTTTAATGAGAATGGCATATTTAATCTAAATGTTTATATCAGAAGTATAACATAGTTTAAATCATTCTTTTATTTATTTAAACTGATATTGAGAACATGCACTCTATTTATGATTAGGACTCATAATGAAGATTTTACTCCATCTGCCGTTAGATTATAGGCTATAATGTGCGTCAGTTTCACCAAACGGCCCAACGCGCGTGCTGGCGCGGTCATTTAAGAAGGGGTGGATGTTTGCTTCAAGTGATGATAGGTTTGTGAAATTATATTTGTATTATATTTCTGTAGATGTATAATTTTCTTTAGATTCTCTGTCTAATAGTGACCAAAAAGACATTTAACTCCAGCTCACCATCGGTGTCGCCAAAACACAGACTCAAGAGTGCGTACGCACGGTCAAGAGCATCCTTACGGTGCGCACTTATTTACGCCAAGTTTATTTTTTATAAATCCCGATGCCCCTCTATGCCCATTTTGTGCGTACGCAACGTTTATACATCAGGCCCCATGTGTTTAAGATACAGATTTGATCTTCATGAGAAGAGGATGTGTGTGTGAAATCAGATAAAACATGATGTTGTTCACAATTCTTTAGTTTAAATATATCCTTAAATCTTGTCTATAATTGCACACATAAACATGTGAAAGATCTGCTGATGTTTTCTTGTCTTTAGTCTCTACAGAAGTGAAGAGGAGACAGCAGTATGCAGGTACAGTGTGTGTCTGACCTACACTAGATTACATTCAGATACTCACAGCTTCATCATTACACACTCGTTACATATTACACACATCAGCACTAAAGTCTGTATTAAGTTGTGATTTATATTGTCTGTTTTCTCAGTGGATGTGACTCTGGATCCTGATACAGCTCATTCTAAACTCATCCTGTCTGATGATGGAAAACAAGTGAGATGTGGAGACATTAGACAGAAACTCCCAGATAAACCACAGAGATTTGATACATGCCCCTCTGTCCTGGGAAAGGAGGGATTCTCCTCAGGGAGATTTTATTTTGAGGTGCAGGTGAAGGGAAAGACTGCCTGGGATTTAGGAGTGGCCAGAGAATCCATTAACAGGAAGGGAGATATCACAGTGAGACCCAGTGATGGATACTGGACTGTGGTTTTGAGGAATGGGAATGAATATAAAGCCGGTGCTGGTCCTCCTGTGTCTCTGTGTGTGAGAGTGAAGCCGCAGCGGGTCGGTGTGTTTGTGGATTATGAGGAGGGTCTGGTCTCCTTTTATGATGTGGAGTCCAGCTCTCATCTCTACTCTTTCACTCATCAGTCTTTCACTGGGAAACTCTATCCATATTTTAGCCCATCCTTAAACTATGGAGGTAAAAACTCAACTCCACTGATCATCACACCTGTCAAACACAATCAATAAATTTACAGCCCTAATAGACCCTTTTACAGTTGGTAAACATGGTGACGTTTTTTTGTGGGCGGAGCTTAGGTGGAGGCAGATCGATCCCTCTGGCCGCTTCACTAACGCTAGTTAGCAAGGATTGTTAGCTTGTTTTTTAATAATGACTGGAGAAAATCCGATATTATCTTAATGTGTAAGGTCACTCAGTGTCCAGGACCCTGATTGTTATTTCCAAAAGTAATTTTTAACGGACGGAACCAGATTGGCCGACCCGTAGCCGCCTACACGCTCACTCAATATATGGATGATCTGACAGGATTAATGTTACGTTACCTCGGTTGAGTGGCCTGACTTCTACACCTACCTTATAGAGAAACCGATCGTAAAGAGAAACTGAGGGCATATAAATCTTTAGACGCCTATATGGTCCTGTACAAGACTTGTGTGTACGATCCGCAGTTCTGCCGAGACGACGACAATGTAAAGAGTGACATTAAGCTGCGATTTTAATGATGTGAATATTTTCTATAAATATAAGTTCCAGATACAGCATATTCATTTTTCATCAATTCTTGCACCAAACAACACAATAAGATGACATTTAATTATAGTAACAATTATTTAAGCTTCTTATTATGTAGCCGAATCTCTGCTGTTTTGTATTGGCCGCCTCCAGTTTTCACTTTGTTTTGCCTCCAGCTAGCGCCGTGACGTAATTGTGACTTTGGCGCAAAAAGGGGTCTGTATGAAATACTTGATGAAAATAATGCTTCATTTAATTCATGTTTAAAAACATCAAAAATATGTGTTTTTACTCAAAGGGTGAGAATCATTTGTTGTTAACAAGTTATTACAGCATCTGAATAAATATTTTTTTTTGTATATTTAATTAATAAACTAATTAATTAATTGTTGTTTCTGTTTTATTATGTCTAATATTAAGCCTGTATGATGACCTCACCTGTATCAGATATTTTTGTGTGTGATTCTTACATTTCAGGTTCAGTCATCAGTTTGATTTCTAGACCTGATAAAATTCACTCTAGTGGCCTTTATTAACACGATAAGATGAAAATTTTAAAATCAGATATTTTATATATAAAGTTCAGTATTCATAGATTTTTCATTTTTACAGTAGGCTATATTTCATCACAGTGTAAAAGAGTAAAAGCAAATCTGCATTGGGTTAAAAAAAATTCTTAGAAGTTCACCTGTGTATATAAATATGAAAAGGGTTTATTAACACAATTATTAGTGATCAATTATTAAATCTTAAAAAGGTAAGAAAGAATAAAGATAAGAAAATAAAAGATCCAAACACTATATTATTATGTTTGTTACTACCATTTCCAAAAAGTCAAAACATTGCACCCTATTTAAAAAAGTAGAATAGCTTGATGAAGTGAGAAAACTTCTACAGACAAATGTAATTTTATTTCATTATTTTTGCGCGGTGAACAACAATTCCCACAATACCTCGCGGTGGAGCGGAAGGCTTGAGGACTTCCGGGTCATCTCAGATTGAGTGTGCTGTTGACTCGAGTTCGGTGTTTTCTCGTAATTCTATTTTCTCTGTAAATGTCGCAATGATGTAGATAAGAGGAATATTTGAGACCCTCCATGACACGCGCTACCGGCCTCCGTCCCCGCGGGATTCTGCGTGAAGACTGTGAGGAGTGAACGACTGTAAGTGATCATAAATCTGATCATCATAAACATAAACACGTTCATCTGCATGACTCATATCAGCATCGGACCTTGTGTGTGTTAGTGCAGATAACGTTACTTTATACTGATATCACACATGCAAAATGAGATTTATCATATGATATAGTAAATTATATGTTATTTATCATATGATATAGTGAATTGTATGTTAAATTATATGGCTACACGTTTCATTATCAGTTTCAGAACATTGGTAACGTATACTGTCTGAAACATAGCATTGTTGCTTTGTGTAATATGATTGATGAAGTGGCATTTTTATGATTTAAATGGTTTGTTTTATTGCTATGGTATTATCCAGACATGTATAATATAACCTGATGTGTGTGCCTAAAAAGTACTGTATGTGGTATCAGGTGTAGCATGGTATTGTTTGATTATAATATCATTTTCCTCTATTATAACACATACACACATTTTTACATATGTATATTTTCTGCCAAATAGCTTGATCCCATTATTGAATTTTTAACCTCTTAACCATGTTGTTTTCTTTGTTGTTGTAAAGGAGGGGAGGATGTGGCAGAGTGTTGGTTTGACGGTGTTGGTGATCGTGGCCACGCTGATATGTGTCCTCCTCTTCATGCTCTTCGGTAAGTGCAGCCAACAAACCCCCTGAGAAGAGATCCTGCAGCACACACACACTTGCTGTAGTATTTATTATTTAATTCAGTGAAATTCAGACTGTGTCCAAATACATTCAGGGTCAGAGTAGGTTATCTTAAACTGGAGATTTGAGGAACTGCATGATTTTGTGAAGGCTAATGCAGTGATTGCTTGATTCTTGAGATGACATCTAATGGTCATGAACCTTCTCTACAGTGATTCACTGTCCTGATTTATGACCCATGAGTGAGAATGCGGTCGGGACAGTCAAGCATTGCAAAAATAGAGCAGGTTTGCTGACTGTCAGCAGGTTTGATTACGACACGCACGTCTCATTTCTACAGCTCGCTGTGAGTCGAGTGTTGACTTTAGTCGAGGTCTCTCTGACTGACCCACATGTGTTAAGATCACAGTAGCTGTAAGAAAGGATCTGTACTGTAGGATCCTGTCTGCTCTTACATAAGTGTGTGTGATTTGTGTCTTCATGTCAAAGGTTTGCTCGACTCAGATCTGTGTTGATCACTGAATTGAACCTGCTGCTCCTCCTGTGTGTTACTATTAATGAGGAAGACCGTTTATCTGTGTTAACTGAAGTGTCCGAATCTGTTGAAATAAAGCCACAAATTCTACCAAGAGTGAGCCCAGGTCATATTATACCAAAGAGTGAAAAGAAAAAGAAAATAGTTGAATTTTGCAAACACTAGTTAACACTAGTTAATGCATTAGTATATATATATATTTATATATATATTAGGGCTGGGGAACATTTAAATGTGATTAATCGCATCCAAAATAAATTTTGTGTTATGTAATGTAATATATATCTGTACTGTGTATAATATTTTGTATATATAAATACACACACACATACACACAGACACACATATTATGTAAACACAAAATTTTATTTTAGAATGCGATTAATTGTTGCCAAGCACTTAGCATATATATATATACACATTTTAAATTACATTTTCCAACTAAATTCTTAGTACCATAATGTTTCTGGATGTTTTTAGATTCGTATATTACTTACTTCATTTTTTTTACCGCACAATTAAAATGAAAAAATAAATATTATTTTGTGTACTTGAGCGTAAATTGCAAGATTTTGCTTTTGACATTTTTTTTTTTCATGACATTTTTCCAATAGTTTCTCATTACCAAAATTCATCTACATATTTTGTTTGATTATTATGATGATTCTTATTTGATGAATATGTTGCATATTTTATATTTTACTTCAGAATCAGTAAGAAATCTTTATTAAGAAATGTATTTGTGAGAAAAAGTTTTTTGTTTATTATTATATTATAATATTTATAATTATAAATGTACAGATTACATGGGTGAAAACGCTAAACAAAAGTTATTAGTAGGGATGGGACGGTATGAAAATTTCATATCACGATTATAGTGTCCAAAATAATCGTGATTACCAATATTATCACGGTTTTTGTTAAAAATGTATGAAAGTGCTCAAAAAGAACTGATGCTCACAATGAAAACATTTAATTTCATTTTATAATTGAAAATCAACAAACAACAAATAAAACCAGTCTCTCTATGCAGTTTTTTTAAGCAAGATTCTATTCTATGGCATTTGCTTCTTTATAATGCCCGTCGTCAATAGCAACGCATTATTACACAGCGCACATCCATAACATTCACAACGGACGCGCGCTCTTGTTTCATTCAAATACAACTTGCCGTCTTGCGTCTCCGGTTTTTGATTGTATTGCGAAAATGAAATCAGAGTTGATTTATTTTTTACATAGTTTGATAATATTGGTGTGATATATCTTGTCTGGACGATTGTTTTACAAAATGAATTCATAAACAGGTAAGATTTAAAACATTAGCTAATCTCATTATCAATTCAATATGTCCCCGTAATTATGTGGTAAAAATAAAATCGGTTTAATACGTGATGTATATATACTTTACTATCCCTTAAAATATCACTCTTAATAATAGTCTTGTTTGAAGTTGTTCGTTCGTCTTTGGCTCAAATCCACTTGCTACGAACTTTTCTTCGCGGAAGCTTGACGTCTATTTCAAGTGAGTGACATAAAATGTTTCAACTCAAAACAACATTTCGTGCCCAATTGTTTCCCAGACGTAGTTTTGGTATT
This sequence comes from Pimephales promelas, assembly GCF_988280905.1. NCBI lineage: Eukaryota > Metazoa > Chordata > Actinopteri > Cypriniformes > Leuciscidae > Pimephales > Pimephales promelas. Next base: position 3,160,546 of record NC_142786.1, on the reverse strand, counting down.
GAGGTCAAAGTTAACTTGCCTTGCGTTCGGGTGATGATCACACAAGACGACTCGGCAGATTTGAAGTGTTTCTATTGTAGTGACTTTTTGTTTGGCAGACAGGGTGACTATCCTCGATCAAGTTTCCCTCAGGACTTTTGTAAAACCCAAAATATGACCACACCTCAGATTTGGTCCTCTTAAAAGGCTGAAAAATCTTCTGAGCACGGTCACTGCCTTCTGCCATTCCTTCTCAAATAGTAATTTAAAAAAAATATTGAGTGCTGCGCGCCTGCGTCAGACTGGCCGACAGGATTCAGTGAGTTATTAAAATCGCGATAATCAAACACGGTTTTAATGATAATTAAATTTTAAACGATAATACTAACCGTCAGTACATTTTATCACGGTTTATAGTGAAACCGGTTATCGTCCCATCCCTAGTTATTAGAAACATTTCTTGAGATTAACTGCAGTAAAAACATATAATATTCTTTTAATAATAAGCTTATTAAAGAGTTTTCCCATCTGAAGGGCTTTAAATACAAATCTGTGCTTTATCATACAGTTAATGTAAATAATTTAGTGTGAACCAACATAAAAGAGCAAATATAACTGTAAACTCTTATATCATCTCTCCCATATTTCCAGAGTTAACCTGACAGCCAAACGTGCGGTCACTGTAGTGTGTGTGTCTTGTGTGCAGGGTGGTACGTGGTGTGGCAGCTCTTCCTGTCCAAGTTTAAGTTCCTGCGGGAGTTGGTGGGCGACACCGGTTCCCCACAGGCAGAAACCGAGCCCTCCGAGTCTGAGAGTGAACGCAGCTCGCCCTCGACACCCCGCCACCGTCCCAAGACCGCCCGCCAACGGGTCGTCCCTCCTGACAGCACTACATAGATCTCCTCCACATCGGCTCAGTCATCATGGTTACACTCGGCCTGTGTGAAGTCATGTTTTTAGTATGAACCTTCTCAGCCACACGTTCATGTCCCGACCCGCTGCTACCCTCGGCTCCGGCTGCATGGATGTGTAAATATATGTGTGAGAGCGTATCCAGTATGTATTTGTTACCGTTGACCTATTCTGTTATTACTCAAGCTCACAGAAAACATGCTGACGAACGATCAAATATCAGTCAGCTGACAGCACTACTGTTCACACTGACACCTGACTGGCTCTGACACGTGCAATGAAATCCTCTTTATGTTTCTGTAGGGTTGAAATGTTATGAAGGAAACAAACATTTTGACTGGACTGCACACCCATACGATGTTAACAATTGCCCTGATACAATGTTTTTGTAAAATTTCCATTGCTCCCAGCGTTAGTGCTTGCTCCGCCCCGCTCTTGTGCCTCTGGCTCGGGTTGAAGTCGTCCTGTTTGAGTGGATGGATCTCAGTATGCCTTCAATTCCCAGCTTTATTAAAGCATTAGAGCTAATAATGCCACACTGACCCCAGGTCAGCCTCAGCCTGCCCGAGTGTGAAACTGTGTGCAGGTAAACTTCTATTAAATGCTGTTATCAGCAATGTAGATGGTCACATGTTTCGTTATGTTTTTTGTTGTTGTCCATTTTATGACAGTAGATTTTCCCCCTCTTCATAATAAATATATTAAAAAAACAGTTAAGTTGTTTGTGAATTAATTTTATTTTAACGCATATTATTATTTTAAAACACATAATTCGCACACTAGTGTGTTGTTTTGTATTTAAATAATCAGCTCTGGTTCATAAAACACTTAATTTTGACTTGCAATATTAATTTGACGGAACAATTTTGCTGCACTACTGAAGATGTCCACAAGAGGGCAGTGCAATGCGAATACAATAATACAGCGGATTTGAAGGTCACTCAAACCAACGATGTTTGAAACATTTACTAATAAGTAATCTATATTTATATATCTATGAATCATAAACACTTAAAAAACGCCTAGATTAGACATTTAAATTGACTGGTGTTTATCAGTATTTTAGAGAGAGAAAATAGATGACCTTATTTTAACTTGCTTATTTAAGAAAAGTAGCTTTGGTGTATTAAACTATTAATTATAGAATTAATAGGGCCTACTTTTGAATGTCAATTAATAGTTGTAATTTTACGTCTCATGAACTATAAGTAACAAAAGCAAAATCGCCTTTTATGGACTTTAATCCGTATGTAACCATGAAAAGTTACACTGAAGTGATTCTCCTGCAATACAAAAAATATCCACAGGATGGCAGTCAAATGGGAATAAAATCCATAGATAGACGGTAAAAAAAATGCTAAAATCAAACAGCGGTGTGAAGTTTGCTTCGAAAAATTTGTAGATTTGCAATATTAATCCTTATCAATTATACTATTAATTGGGTCTACTTTTATAATTTACCATTAATTAAAACAAAATAGCCATTCGCCGACTTTAATCAGTATTTTTTACAGTCTATGATCAGTTCATGTAAACTTACGATAAAGTGATAAAGAACAATTAAAAATGTCCACAAGGTAGCAGTAAAATTCAAATAAAATAATACAGCAAGTGTTGGAAGTTTCTTTTCAAACAATGTGGAAACATGCAATTTGCTTCTAGATTAACTAAATAAACTGATTTGGTTTAATAATACTTTTAGAGAAAAAATTTAATCACTGAAAATTAATTACTGGATGTATTAACTCCATATTACTTACAGGTTTTTATTCCTAGGGTTTTTATACAAAGATTTTGCAGCACTACTAAAAATGTCCACAAGGTGGCAGTAATATGCGAATAAAATACAGCAAGTACTGGAAAACTGATTTGCTTAATATTTTTAGAGAAAAAAAACAAAACAAAAAAAACAAATTACTGTATTAACTAAAGCACTCTAATCGCCCTTTGTGGACTTCAATCATGAATCAGTAAAATGTAAACGTGATGTTGCAGCACAACTAAAAATTGCAGCAAACCGCAAATAAAATAATACTCTAATAAATTAAAATAATGAAATCTTGAAGTTTTTTTTTTCAAAATTTTTTTTTCTTCAATAGCCCCAATTTGCTTCTATATTATAACTTTAAATTGATTTTCTCAAATAATACTTTTAGAAAAAATAAATAAAATGACTGTATATTAATTATTGATTTGTATTATCAAAACCCTATTAATTATAGTAGGACCTATATCTGAATGTCATTTAATAACGGTAAAGATTTCAGACAAAATAATCATTAAGAAATGCAAAGCACTTCGGTCACCGTTTGTACACTTGCATAATAAACGTGTATAGTATAGGGCATTTCAGAATGTTTGTAAACAATAGGCACCGCGATACTTCCGGGTGGCAGAACGCGAGCGGCTTCCATTGACTAACTGAAGAGATCCAGCCGGCAACTGAACAGTTACACAGTTAAAATCATTGTTGTTGATCAAAGTTGAATCTATGGCGAAAATATGTTGTGTTTGGGGTTGCGCCACCAGATATACAGCAAAAGGTGTAGGTTTTTTTTAATCGATTTCCTTCAGAAAAAAGTAAATCTATCCAGCAGAACCTGTGGGTGAGGAGGTTAAAGCGAGTGGACGTCGTCAAAAGTGCATGTCGTCTTCTAATTATGAGCCTGAGCCCGATTTAAACCCAACCATTTTAATACGTGGGTCGTTATATAACTGACGTTCTCAACTAACTTAGTTATTTCTATTACTTTCTATGTTACTTTCTTTTGAGCGGTGAGTAAATGCTTCTTCATCGTAAATGCTTCTGATTGGCCAATGCGTTCAATAAATCAACACATATGTCTGTGATTGGCTACATCGCTCATCGCTGCAGTCACGTTATAAAATGAAACTCTGCCATGTAAGTCATGTCTATTTTGTTTTAGTTGTTCTTGTTGCTTTTCTGCAACAGATGAATACATATTGTGTTAGTTTTTATTTGTTTTATTTATATATATTTCTAGTTTGCGGGAGTCCCGCGAATCGTTTTATTCTCCTGCAATCCGCACACACAGAGTGCATTACCGCCCGCACACGGCCATCAGATCTAGTCCCGCGCCGCGGTCTAGTGCGTTGGGAGTTCACGTCTCTAGATCAAAGAATCTAAGCTTTAATGATCATGTTAACTATGTCTGAATTTCCACCACGTCTGTTTTTGAATCAACTGTTGAAATGTAGATAAGGCTTCTGCCGGCGGTGTGTCTCCCTCCATGCAATTTACTAGTGTTGCCATAGGGACGCTTCGGCTTTTGCCACCCGGAAGAACGTCTTTTATTGTTGTGACGTCATGGTGAATTGTCGTATTTTCTCTGCACTACTAAAAATGTCCACAAGATGGCAATATTGCAAGCAAAACAACAACAACAATAACAAAAAAAAACAACAACAACAAAAAAAGATTAGCAGATTAGACATATCTTTTTCTTCCTAGATTAGACATTTACCTTTTAGAAATTAAAACATAAAGAAAGACCAAATATTGACTGGCTGCGGTATATATTAACATATTTGCAGTATTTGTAAGGTTTGCAGTATTAAACCAAAATTAATTAGGCCTATAGCGTACTTCTAAATGTAATTTAATACTTGTAAGAATTTTACGTCACATGAACAGTTATAAAAAAGCATTTTGCCTGGTAACTTTTATCTGTACATGTAAACGTGACGTAAAGAAATTAAACATAAACTACTTGATGACGAAATGGGTGTGGCTCAGATTGGTCAGGTACATTGAGTCTAAATAATATTTTCCCTATTTTTACAATTAACACTATGTATTTTAACACCAACATTATATATTAATATTTCAAATATTAGATATTAAGATTCTGACTCATTGGGGTATAATAGCATCTAGATAAACGACGGGATCACGTTAGAGGCTTTATTGGACTTTATTTGTAATTATTGTATAAAGCTAAGGTATATTAATTAAACAATACATATATTGCTTGGGTAGATAATATTTTATGTCAGTGCCTATTCTATTCTTTGAATAAATATTTAAATATTTTGTGGCTAAAATCCTCGCGGTGATCCCCCGAGCGCCCCCTGGTGTACGCTCACATGTAGTGCACGGCCATCATGCATAAGCTCCTGCAGCTGCGGTCAATTCATTATCTTTACCGAGTGTGTTCTCGGCACTTCACCATATCATTTTAAAACATGGTGAAATACACCCTGGTTAAATCAAATGAAAGTCATCAATTTTTGACCAGACACGCAAGATTTAGCGCACTTATGCAGAAACTGTCAGTATTTTTATAGAGAGGTGCCTACCCCTCTTTTGGTCCACATTATAAAACCTATTGAAATATATGCAGCTTTTACGAAATGAAAGAGGTAACAGGCTTTGCCATGCACAGAAGCTGTAATTTTGAGGCCTTAGAATACTTCACAGGAAATGGTTGTGGTAAGCCACGGAAATGACATCGCCAGCGCTGCTCTGCTCGCCACTGCATTCACAGGTCAGACCTTCCACTTCTCTTTTTTTCTCCTTCACCATACTCTTGCTTTTGTTGCAATGACAGGGCCACAAATCTCTGTTGTCAATGTTTGTTACACGCCAAAGCCTGATCATTTCAGTACTGGCTCCCTCACAACAACATTATTGCCAAAAAAACACCTGTCTGCTGTTGCATGTCAAAATCAGGGGTCGGGTTTGGAAATGTTTATTGCATATTCACGTACTTCCTCATGGAAAAGTACATACTTGCATAATTGCATCGTGATAGGCTACTGCAGTAGCTAAATTCAGTATTAGGCTACCTAAAATCAAAATCTACTTTATATTTTTGTTCTCATATTTAGCATTATGCAAGTTTCAAACGATTATATTGCAACTTTATCGTTGTGAGTTTCCTGAATACTTACTAAAATGAGTTGTTGAAGGAGTATCTGTTGTGGTGTCTCTGATTGGTTGACTTATTTAGTGTGAGCAGTGAAGTGATGCATTGATTGGATAAGTCATCCCTCTCCCTCTTTGGGCTCTTTAATTCAGTGCAGATCCACCTCGAGACACATCCAAGACCACAGAATGCCATTATAAGAGCCAGATAAATCACCAGGAAAGGGTTTGGAGAGAGTGATGGGAAGAATTTACCGCTCCCTCGCCATGTTTAATGAAAGTTTGCCTCAAAAGGCTTTCTTTTCTTTGTTTCCCAGAGGAGAACTTAGTCCTGAATGTGGCAAATGTTTAAATCGTTAATTACGTGTAAGTGCCAGTCAGTGGATACCGATGCCTTTACAGAGATTTGCGAGTAGGCATTCCTTCATTCCCATCCCAGCAAGATCTTTAGCATTCATTACCATGCCCAAAAGAGCAGTTTATTTGGAGGGAGAATGTCCTAGAAGCACAAAAGAATGTGAAGTTTCGTTTCAACATAATTTACGTGTTGTTTGAAGATGTTTTTCTGTTCTGAATGAACTCAAGTTCCATCAATGTTTCTTGCATGGACATTTTAGCAGATGTTGTAGAAGCTTGAACATGAATTCAATACATGTGTGTAAACTAAAGTTGTATAAATGTCTCTTATGGCTGGGTCTAGTTTAGTAGGCGGATGAACTTCTGTTCATGCAGAATGCTAAGGCAAGCCGTTTTAGCTTAAAGGGGTGATCAGATGTCCTTTATCCACAGGCTGGTATGATTCTTTAGGATATTCATGGAAGTTTGTAACATGCTTTGTTGTTTAACGCAACCATTGAGGAATTTTAACCACCCTTTTTAAATAATAAATTCATCCATATATGAATAATCATTTGAAGCTAGTTGTTTGTCTATCTAGTGCGACGCATGTTTAGGATGTCAATGCATCAGATTCCCGTTTGTTTTTACATGCAAACAATGTGAGCGATTTGTTCATTTGTAAATTTCGAAGGGTTTATTTAACAAAATGTGTTAAACCTTCGAATGTGAAAAAATATATAGTTGCATAACACAGCTCCCTCGCTGTGTTATGGGTTTGCTATGTGGGGAGAAATGTGCTGGTTACGTTTGTGAGACAATCAGCTGATTACTATTATTATATTATATATTAAGACCCTTGATCCTCTGACTATGGCTTTGTAAACTTTATCCATGATGTGGTTTATAATGGACTGTGGTACAGAAACAATGACAATGTTACACACTCTTGGCTTACTCTGGCTATTCTCTGCGGTCTCAGACGACGATATGTTTGTCCTGTTTTAGCCACCGTAGCTTTTTCGAAAGGGAGGGGTGAGCAGTGGGCTGAGTCCTTAGTGCAACTCGCAACCGAACCACTAGATGTCGCTAAAATCTACACAGTGCACCTTTATCTTCGATAAAGTTTTGTCTATCCATTTATGTTTTTTGTTTATTTTGGGGGTATTTTTGAATTTATTTACTTCAAAAAGTACCATATTTTCTATGTAAATTAATTACTATGTAGTTTTATTAATTTAATTAAATTAAAATATCATTCCAATAAGTTCTTAGAGCTAAAACCTCAAAATGAAGAGACTTTACTGTCACCTGGTGTCTTATTTTGGCTTATGCTCTAAATTAGTTTTTCCCATTCATTTCTATGGGTGCCAATTTTTGACCCAAATACAAGATTAAGGAGTTTTTTCACCCACTTAACATTGTAGAATTGAGTCAAAAAAAAAAAATGTGTGTGTTCAGGAGGCAAACTTAGGAAAAGTAGCCAAGTCTTGTACCGCTCAGATCAAGGGAAGTATTTTTAAAAAAAATAAATCAAAACTATTTTGCCCACTTTTGTCCAGAATACGGTTTTAGGGTTAACAAATGAGACCTTGTAAAGAGTTACCTGCGTTTCATATAATAATTTACAATTAAGCAAGTTATTAATTTGCTAAATAATTCAATTAAAGTACAAGTGAGTGATTTGTGGGTTAAATTAAGCTCATATTTTGTGGTTAATCGTCAGCATGCCGTTTAAGTCATGTAAAAATAATATAATACTGTTACTGGTCATAACAAATCTCTTAATCATGACCGCAGTGTGTAGGGATCATGGATCCATCAGAAACCTGGCTGTTATCCGCTGGTGAAAGTGGCTGTCGAGAGCCACAGAGCACCTGCTACATGAGCTAATGTCCTTCATCTCGCCACAGCCCACAAGCTAAATCAGCACGAGCATCTGTACCAAACATTATTAGATGAGAGGAAAAGGCCTTTCAGATGAGATGGCATAATAAAAATCCTAGTAAATTGGACTGGGCAGACATGTGATGTTCCCAGTGCAGGTCTCAGGATGTTCCAGCAGGGTAATGTTAATGATGATGCGGTGTGGCAGTGTGTTCAGGCTGTGCTCGACTAACTCCTCGATCCCCTCGGCGTGGCCTCTCATCAACGCCGCTAACCCACATGAGCAATGATACATGCTCATTTCATTACAGCGTGGAATGGAAAGTATTAGTCACCAAGGTCCACAGAGATGGTTTGGGGAGCTCACATCCATCTAAGGTCTTTTTTTATCAGATTATATCTGTCCAATTGGATCATTTGATAATACTTTAGGAAGGAATTATGGATCGGTGGGACATTTAGTTATGGCGGGGTAAAACTCTTGGGAAAATGTCTTCCTTGCTGCTGCCAGATTTCACGTTCGTTTAACACGGTTTTGATACTTTGTTAGCAATGCTGTGATGCTAGAATAAATGTCTGGGTCACGTTTCTCCACAAAATCAAAAGGAAAGATTATATTTTGCATTTTTTTTCTGCATTTCGATTTTTTTTTTTTTTTTTTTGGTTAAAACCATAACCTTTTTTTACACTAATTATATATATATATATATATATATATATATAAAAAACTCATAAAACTAATATATATATTTTAATATATATATATATATATATATATATATATATATATATATATATATAAACTTATAAAACGCATTTTCATTACTGTATTATGGGCAAAATACCATGTAAAATGTTCATCATGGCAATATTTTATTACTTTTAATTTATGCTTATTTAAATAATAAATAATAATAATAATAATATATATATATATTATTAAATTATATATATATATATATATATATATATATATATATTATTTTTTATTATTTTTTATATATATATATAATATTATTATTAAATAATAATATTATATTATTATTATATATTATTATTATTATTTTTATTATTTAAATAAGCATAAATTAAAAGTAATAAAATACTGCCATGATGAACATTTTACATTGTATTTTGCCCATAATACAGTAATGAAAATGAGTTTTTCTGGCACATTATAATAATGAAAAAACAGGGCAGTAAAACTTTAATTCTTATTAAAAACTTGCAAAGGTGCAAAAAAAAATTCTAAAAGTCCTAAAGCGGGCTTCAACTTACTAAATTAAATTTATCAACTAAATTTATTTTAGATTGTATAGTAAATATGACCTGGGCCCATTCCTGACATGTTTTGTGAGATTCACCAAAATTCGCAAACAAAAAACAAGTGAAACCATTTCTATAGCAAAGACAGAGAAACATTTTACTTTGTTCATACCATACTCTCAGCAGAGTGTGTGTCACACAATACAGCACACATACAAAACACACTATTTTCCTTTTGTAGGTTCTGGCATTCAGCAATACACAATACACAATAATTAGCAGTTAAGGACAATTTGTAAGGTGCCTAATACACAAAACGATCAGGAATGTTAATGGTCACTCTACAAATGCAAATCTCAATCCTTTCTATTATTATCATAATAATTATATAAAAACAAATCTACAGAAAATAAAGAGCCAAATATTTACACAGAGGAAGAGAGCAGGACTATTTACAAAAGACAACTTTCAGTGATGCATCTACATAAGAATGAGTATAAATATATATGCATGTTAAAACGACAGTCTTTGTTCAGATGTTGATGACATCACAATCCCGCCATCTGTGAGAGCTGCACTTTAAATTGTTGTGCCAAGTGTGAGAGGTCCGTCACGCGATCTACCATTTCCTGCACAGCAGCTGTGTTGGGATAGTGGAGAGCCGCTATTTTAGTGGCACTCACGACTGTCTTTAGCATCTCGCATAAGACGTTGCTTAAGTTCATGACACGATTGGCCACTTCTGCCACCGTGGCCTGTCTTGACAGAGTGTCACCGATAAACACTAGCTTGTGGGCGCAGAGAATGACAAACTTGCCGTGTGCGACGAAGATTCGAGGAGGTTGCCCGGCCTTCACGCAACCGAAAAAAGCATCTACGGCGTTCAGCAGAGTCACAAAGTGCTGCTCGCATTGGTCCGCGTAGAAGCCCAACAGCTGGCGATCACGCAAGCACACGCCCCCATTAGAGAAATTAGAGGAGGAGTCTGTCGAATGCTGGTGGGAGATCCACTTGGTGATGTCATTCTCCACTGGTTTGATCACTTCCTGTTCGAGCTGTTTAAACTGTTTCAGCTGTTGCGTGAGACAAAGAATTTCAAAGTTAGAAATATTTAAATCATAAAAGATATTAAGACAAATAATGCATTGCAATGCTATTTCGGGTGCACCCTTTTCTCTCTAAAACATTAATGAGATTTAAAATGAACAATAGTATAGTGTTATAATATTTTGTATAATATCGTAGTTATAGTTAATTTAGTTTTCTTTTTAAGAACCATGAGAGATAAAATGCACCAGTTTATAAATATTTAAATAGAAAATAGTAATGACATGCTATATATAGATAGATTAGATATAGTTTAGATAGAGATAGATTAGAGATAGGTTAGCTAGAGATAGATTAGATATAGATTTAGATATAGATTAGATTTAGATAGAGATTAGATATAGATTAGATTTAGATATAGATTAGATTTAGATATAGATTAGATAGAGATAGATTAGATTTAGAGATATACAGATTAGATTTAGATGTAGATTAGATTTAGATATAGATTAGATAGATTTAGATATAGATTAGATATAGATTAGATAGATATAGATTAGATATAGATTAGATTTAGATATAGATAAGAGATAGAATAGAGATAGATTAGATTTAGAGATATACAGATTAGATTTAGATATAGATTAGATTAGATTTAGATATAGATTAGATAGAGATAGATTAGATTTAGAAATAGATTAGATATAGATTTAGATATAGATTAGATTTAGATATAGATTAGATATAAATTAGATTTAGATATAGATTAGATTTAGATATAGAGATAGATTAGATTTAGAGATAAATAATATTTAGATATAGATTAGATATAGATATGCACACATATATACATAGACACACACACACACACACACACACACATCTCAAGTTGTTAATTTCAACATCAAAAAAGGCAAACCAATCTTTCCTAAAATATTTTAAATGATTTTTTTGCCCACATTTGGACACTAACAACATGATGCCGTTTTAAAACAACCAAAGAATGCATAAACCTCTTAAACAGAGTTTATATGGGCTCAAGTTTACATGCAACAGGAACCATCTGTCCTTGAAGAGAGCTGAGATCTGAGATCTGCACCTGTGAGGTTGTTATAGCCTAACTCTGATATATGGTGAACATATGGACACCCTAAGATCTTCCATGATGCAACTGTTGACTGACTTGCCCAACAAAAATGCATTTATTTGTACCTAATTCGTCCACAACTTAATTAGTGTTTCTATTCTTATCCATTCTAAGGCTGACAAAGAATCTGTCATGCTGTGCTGTATTTCTGCACCCTTGTTCACTGAGGACTGACACACACACTGATGACGTTCATGTGCACGTGTCGTGTACCTGTTCTTGGCCGAGTTGGACTTTGCTCTGTTTGGTGATGTTTTCCTTCTCTAAGAGTTCCTTCTGTTGTCGTTCGAATTCATCTTTTCCCTGCAAAAATAATAAAGTCAGTCAGCAAGTCACAAATGGATTCAAAGCAGCTCAACAGAAACTAGTGTCTTAACGCACCAAAGAGCAGCCAAAGGCCGCTGTGGTATTAAACTAATCCTCTTTTAATCCAAATGATTTTTTTGTCTCATGAATTAAATTTGAAAAAGCGACCATCTCTTTTTTTTTTTTATCTTTAAAACGGCATTCCGGCAGCATCTGAACTCTTGCATAGGATGAATATCCTCAAGTCCTTTGCTTGATTAAAGCACATGCTAATATTTTAATCTCACTTTAATGTGCTCAAATGTAAAGGATCTCATTTCTAATCTCTAAGCATCCAGGATTAACAGATGGACAGGATAGACGGAAGCGAATGGACTGTTTTTTTTAACAGTTTTTGCATAAATTTGTACATTTTCTTGTTTTTTTAATTCATTTTATGCACAGCTGATTTTGTAGAGTGTCGGTTACCAGACAGTTGATGACTTCTATAGTATGGAAAACACTATGAAAGTCAATGGGGTCCATCAACTGTCTGGACACTCTTCAAAATATCTTGTATTTTGTATGTTTAGCAGAAGAAATAAATTCCTACAAGTTTCAAACAACTTGAGGGTTGTGTAAATGACAAAATTTTTTTGTGCATAACCCTAAAATATAGTTTTTTTCTCGTTGCATTGCCTGTTATATGAAAATCACAAATAGAAACACATGGATGTTAGTAATGGTGATTATTGACTTGGCAAACATTACTAACACCACATCAAAAACTTGTGCTGTGCAATAGTTTTGCTCGCTTTTGCTTTTTACATATATTAAATAATAAAAAAAAATAAAATTTAATCAATCGCAAGTTTTGTGCTAGTACTGAAATATTTGTTTCTGATTTACTGATCATTTTCTAGTAAACCATCACTTGATTGATTGATTTTTAACCGTTATAGTTATATTATATGCTACTATTATAATTATTATAGGTTTATACTATAATATGCTAATGTTATTGAAAAATGAAGCTACTATTATAATTATTATAAGTTTATACTATAAATATGCTACTGTTATTGAAAAATGAAACAATTTTACTATAGTTTTGTTTTTGTTTTTCAAATAATTTTTTTAGAGCTAACAACCAGAAAACAAGTAATAATATAAGTAATAAATAATTCTTAAAAAAGCTAATAAATAAGATACTTTTTAAGTATAAGTATATAAAATAAGTAATTAATAAGTAATAAATAATTATTAAAAAAGCAAATAAATAAGATACTTTTTAAGTATAAGTATATAAAATAAGTAATTAATAAGTAATAAATAATTATTAAAAAAGCAAATAAATAAGATACTTTTTAAGTATAAGTATATAAAATAAGTAATAAATAATTCTTAAAAAAGCTAATAAATAAGATACTTTTTAAGTATAAGTATATAAAATAAGTAATTAATAAGTAATAAATAATTATTAAAAAAGCAAATAAATAAGATACTTTTTAAGTATAAGTATATAAAATAAGTAATAAATAATTATTAAAAAAGCTAATAAATAAGATACTTTTTAAATATATATATATATATATATATATATATAAATATAAATATGTGTGTTTCAAGTAGTGTGTTGTAGTGTGATTCCCACCTGCAGATGTACATAGTCATAATCTTCCATCCAGCTTTTAACGCACTTCTCGCTGTTCATGTTTGCTTTGTCATGTGATACGGGGAAAGGTTTGGTCTGGCCTTTGTAGCCGTCGTCCTCCGTCGGGGTGCAGGTAAAGGGGTGAACGATGCCCTCTATTGGTGCTCTTCGGAAGAGAAGTTCTGCGCTGCCCCCTATTGTCGAAGACAGCTGCTTGGCATCATCCGGCACAGTCCGCGACACCATTACAAAACGTTCCAGTTCGTCACTCTTGCTTTGATGCTTGGTGCCAATTGCCAGGATATTAAGCGACCAGTTATTGTTTTCTAAAGTCTGGTGTGTTTGTTGAAGAATCTGATGGGAGTCTTCCAGACGCTGCAACTGGCGTCGTAACTTGGAGTGCAGTCCTTGATCGGACAGAGCGGTGGCGTTTGCTGCCGTCCCGCGACCAAATATGAGAAATTCCGTGAGCGAACCCTTGACGCGCTCCAATAAAACACGGAGCTCGTTGGTGTGACGCTCCATGAAGCTGTGTGTCCTCCAGTGAGACGACGCCGCAAGAGTTTGCAGCGCACAAACCGAAGACTCCAGGCATTGCTGGAGATGACCCAACCTCTGAAACGCAGAGTCTAGATCCAACACCAGACGACTCTCCGCGGGCGACCCGGCAGAAGAAGAGGAAGTCGACATGCTGCTGCGGGTGCTTCCCGTGCTGGAAAACGACAAGCGGTTTACGCCATCGGTCGCCTCGCCAAGCAACCGAGAGTCTGTCGGCGGGATATCGTAAACGGATTTATTCCTTTCCTTCTCAGACGAAGCGTGTCGGTTCTGAGGCATTCCACGTGGAATATCGTACAAGTCCCGAGATCCACTTGCGGCGTGTTGGCTGGGGGGAACGTCGTAGATGCCGGCGCTGTCGTTCGTGACCTTGCGGGACGCCGGCTCGGAGCTGGGCGGGAAGTCGTAGTTGGAGCACGAGGAAGCTTTAGAGATAGACGCTGGGGGTATGTCGTATACACCTTCTTGCTTGTGCTTTGAAGGCTGTGGAAAGTCGTAATTCCCTTCATCTTGTGCGATGTTGTTCCGACAAGGTGGTGTGGAGTAAATCTGTGGGAGTGAGAATTCGGTTAAACGTATGCTAGTTTATATGCTTATTAGAATTAGTGTAACATTTTCTGATACATATTGATTTAGAATATTTCAAATGCTTTCAATAATCATTGCACGCTGTCAATGCGGTCAGCTGAAGAAGTTTAGTTTTCATGCCATTGTAGCCAGTTGGGGTTTAGGTCACTTTATTATCCTGATTATCCCCAAGTGTAGATACAAAAAGTTTGGAGGCCGTTCTTTTGCCATCCAGGGTCCTACTTTATGGAATGCCTTACCTGCTACCCTACGTAACATTACTGTGTTTAGTGTTTTTAAATCACAATTGAAAACATTTCTTTTCAGGAAGGCTTTTAACACGTAATCATTTGTTTTGTTTTTAGTGGTTGTGTTAGTTATTTTGTTGATTGCTTTGATTAGCTTTATCTTGCAATTTTTATATACTGTTATCTTTTTATGTATTTTATGGAAAGCGCTTTGTGCACCTTTCTGGGTGTTGTAATGGCGCTATATAAATAAAGATTGAATTGAATTGAATTGAACTTTATATAGCACCTTGAAAAACATTACTGCTCACAAAAACACAATAAAAATAACAGTCGCACTAAAATACATTGTATAAAATTGAACATCACTAAAATTAGACTACATATCCACAATTGACCTATG
Source organism: Pimephales promelas (assembly GCF_988280905.1). Lineage (NCBI taxonomy): Eukaryota > Metazoa > Chordata > Actinopteri > Cypriniformes > Leuciscidae > Pimephales > Pimephales promelas. The sequence continues at coordinate 3,145,369 of NC_142786.1, read as the reverse complement.
GCTAAGCCACGCCCCCTCCGCTCACTCGGACACACAGTCAACGTTGGGGGACAGGCGCTATGGCAGCTGTCACATTTCACGGGACGCAATTGGTGATTTTTAGAGACAGAAAGATTATATATCATCTCGAAGTCACCTTAAAGGCCTTAACTATGCATTGGAGGGTTATATTAATAATTTTATTGCTGAGAAGGTCGATGAGAAGCTTCAGCTCCTGGCATAAATGTACAGGTCCCAGTGTATGACGTGATGAACCGCATATCGTTGCCATCACCGTTTGGTGCGACAGTATTTACATGAATCATTCAGCACAACATTGTAAACATTTGTTATTTACAGATACGTTAATGAAACTAAGTGATATGATGTACAGCGCAGCTAGAAGCTAACGTTTTCTAATGTTAGCCTAACGTTACGTTAGAGATTTTAAAGATAACGTTCAAATACGTTGTTGACTTAACTTAGAACATATCTAGACATCCTTATTTAATTTATCCACGTTTAGTTGGTGTTGTGGTCTACCACATAACTTGATCCAGAGCAGACACTTGTCTCGGTTGAGATATGGCTTGGGAAAGGGTAAAAAAAAACGTTTGACCATTTTAAACTTAAAATGACAAGAAAAAACGAATGAAATGCATTTCAATGGACGTGGAAGATGAGAATGTCCGAGTATATTGGGTTAGCTGTGCACTGTGATTGGCTCATCGCATTTGAGGGCGTGGCTTAACCATAGGTCAATTATGAATAGGCCTGAGAAAAAGAGTTTCTGACTGAAACAGTTAATTAACAATTAAAACGATAAAGTTCAATTGTTTAAAATAATTTTTGATTTAGAAAATGAGACTATTAGATGAGAACTAAAATCTAAACTGAATTGAGCAAGATTTCCTGTAGCGCTGCCTTTAAAGTTGTTTCATGATTGACCCCTCCCCCCCCACATTTATTATTTAAAGGGATGGTTTAATGCCCTTTTACAAGATGAAATCTCTTATGTCCCAGAGTGTGTATGTGAGGCTTTAGCTGTATGCACTATATTTAGTCTGTTAACAGGTCAGTTTTATTACAATTTAAAAAAAAAAAGAAAAAGTCTTAGAAATATTATTAGTATCGTCATCATTTCTTCTGGTCAATAGTAAATTAACTTAAATACTGTTCAAAATGTAATGCTCCAAATGTGTATTTTTTTCACTGTGGAATCAAATACTGTTATCTCATATCAATAATTTTTTATATTGAAATTCCAACACTATGGTGCCAAAACCAATAAGAACTGTTTGACTAAGTCCAGTTCTGCATTTCCACAATCTCACTGTAAAAACTTGAATAGGACGTGGAAAATCCCAGTAGCACCTCAATGCAGAACATGAGATCCACGGGGAGGAGTCGGATCACGATCCAAGGGGTGGAGATGGTTAGGATTAGGGTTGGGTTTAGGGATTAGGGGTGGGTTTAGGGATCAGGGGGCGGAGTTGGTTAGGTTTAGGTGTATGGAAGGTGGGAGGAGTTGGATCTGGATCCGACTCCTCCCCATGGATTTCATGTTCCGCAGTGAGGACCATCTCGAAAATCCTGCCATCCAGCTAAAGGATAAAACCCGGCATTGGCCTGACAGCGTAATGGGAGTACATGGGCCGTGCCAACAGCATATTGGTCAATAAATAAACAGTGGCCTGTAAGTGATTTCTGTCAAGCGTAGAATCTATCTTTCAGAGTGAGCCCAGGTTTCCGCAAACCCTAATTAAATATGACTCTAATAACCGGTTTCCATGTACATCCAGTTTATTTCAAACAAACTCGAGGCGCTACGCTGCGTTTCGCCAGGAGCAGCGGTGAAACATAAGAGTGGCTTCAGCACAATTATTTCGGTTCTGACCTCCTTGCAAAGTTAAGAGCACTACTCCGAGTTTGACTCCAACATTGCTGGCAAGCTAGGCTTTAATTTGCTAACCAGGGGAAAGTAATAAAAATCAGAGTATTTATTTCTTTGTCAAATTTCTGGAAAATAATAGCTTTCGGTTACAAGACAAAGAACAAGGGCTGTATCCGAGTGAATATAGTTAACTAAAACCATAAAACATTTTCATACTTAAACGTTAGCTAAAATAAAATAAAATGTAATTTTTTTTTACACTTATTTTATTTAAAATGGTTATCAACCAATTACTAAAATTAGTAAAACTTACAATTAGTAACCATTACAGATATGTTAACTAAAATTAAAATGTAAAGTATAAAAATAAAAGCTATAATAGTATTTCAGTGATACTAAAGAAATACTGGGCAGCATTTAAGAGTATATTTAAATATTCTTGTATTTTTAAAAAAAAAACTTTTATTTTGAAGCAAAGACTGAAGTCTTAAAGTCTAATTCTGTACAAGATTTTAGGAATTATTTGAAGCACAAACAATGTGGGATAAGTTATGCGCTAAAGTTTCAAACAACCCCTAATTATCATGAAATCATGAATATTAATAGCTGAAGAATCGGCATACCCCTTGCGATGATGGAGGTATATCATACAGTCCTTTGGATCGCAGGTCATGTGATGGAGGTGTGTCGTAGACGTCCTGGGCTCTGGGAGTGCTGTGCTGTCCGGTTTGCTTGCTCGCAGGAACATCGTACACCTGCGCGGGTGTTTAAAATTTAAAATACACATATGCAGTCATCTATATGGGTGCGTGTGTTATTGAATGTAACACTCACCCCCTGGGGACGAATTGGAGGGACGTCGTAGAGGTCATGAGATGAATCTGAAGCAGGACTATAGGCGTATGTTTGTCCTACTCGTACTGGGGTCACCACCTGAAACGATACAACCATTAGGGGGCGTTAAAGTCGGAGCTGAAATGTTTTATTCCATAATGAAATGTCATATTAAGTTAGTGGAGGGTCTCGTGACATGAGAAATTGAGGCTGAAAACACACAACCAACGTTTCACAACCATTTTTTTCTTCAAATTCTTAACTCTAAATATGAAAAGTACTATTAATAAAAACAAATAAACAAACATTTACTACTAAATAGAGCCAGACCGATATATCGGTAGGCCGATATTATCGGCCGATATTTGGCCTTTTCCAAACTATCGGTATACGGCCGATAAATGAATATTTCGAAAATAAAATAAAAATGGACGAAACACGCGTGAACCATGTCATGAGTGTTGGAGTTGTATAGTTTGTCCACCAGAGGGCACTCTACACCGTTCCTGTTGGCAACACTCGTCGAATTGGTAATGATACATACATTGCTTTAATAACAATTAAAAGAACATCCCCATCAGTTCTCTTAACTCAAATAAGCATGACAAAAAAAATTTAAAAAAATAAAATATCGGCTGATATATCGGATTTTAAAACCCAAAAATATTACTATCGATATCGGCCTTCAAAATCCTTTATCGGTCAGACTATACTACTAAAACTTAACAAAAAACCCAAACATATATATAAAAACATATACAGTACACACACACACAATTAATACTAATCTCACCAATAATTTGATAATTATTAATAATAATCAATTTTTAATAATGAATAAAATCATTATATGTTTTAGCAATAATATTGTACGTTTTTTTGTATTATTATTAATTTAATTATTATTTTTAAACCTGATTTAAGCTATTTGTTTTTCAGCCACAACACACAAAATATCCGTGATGAAACTCTGGCGCATTGTGTACGTGACTAAAATAATGCAACTGCAAAACATAGTCGCTAATGGAGTAATCTGTCTTGTACAGCTTCACCTCCTCGGCTCCAAACATTAATATTTGTCATCTCGAACGTTTCTAATCTATCTTTTCTCTCTATAGTCCTGCAGTGTGTTCTCCATCCTTTATGCTCTACATCTGTCTTCTGTGTCAGACAGGCAGAAGCATCCCTGGAATGTACTTGGTCTCCATTCGCTGTTCTCCAAAATCAGCCCCCCTCCTCGTCCCAAACGCTCCGCTAATACACCGCACACCGCTGTCACCACACGAGAACACTCACGGGTCACTGACAGCGCTCAAAAATGGGAACCATACGCACTGCATCCTGTCTGAGAGACTCCAGATCTGATCCAAAACCTAGTGAGCTGCCTTGCTGTACCACCTACATAGACCGCGGCCTCCTATCCGAACTGAAACCTCTTAAAGTGACTGATTTTGAACTCTGGATTTAAATAGGCGACTGGTTAACACATTATTGCAGTGATTATTGTGTTTCAAGATCTTGACCAAAAATCAATGTACCTCTTAATGGAAATAACATGAAAACATTTATTTCTCTGTAAAGAAATAACTCTGTAAAGTGTCCTCCAGCATGTCCCAAACACTTTCAACGAATTTAAGGTTAAGAAATGAAAAGCTACACACTCCAAACAGCAACTTTTTTGGGGGGCTGGGTAGTGTTTATACACCCTCTCGTGAGTCGTGACACACAGTTCCAGAGATGTGAACGTCAATATGGTTTTCATAAGCGAGGCCGTCACACTCTTATTTTTTACTCTGTGAGTTTAGGTGCACATCAATGACATTCCTATCCATAAATCAGCGCTCTGGAATTCCAGGTTCAGCATAGTTCACCAATTACCCAGATCTCCTGGGTTGTTCCCATCAGTCTTAAATCACCTCTGCTTACCAGAAATCCTGGGAAAATGAACTTGGACTAAATGGAGAACGAGACACATCAGTGGTCTCATCAATCTATCTATACTCAATGCATATAATAAACTGTATTTATATTTGATATTTATAATATTATTTACCAAATGGTTTTAAATATTTAATAAAATATTTTCATATACTCGTATACATACTATATATATATATATATATATATATATATATAATATGTTCATACTTATCTATCTATCTATAATATAAAATATGTTCATACTAATATATTATATATTAGTATGAACATATTGTATATATATAAATATATAGTATGAACATATTTTATATTATATATTAGGGCTGTCAAACGATTAATCGTGATTAATCCCATAAAAATAAAAGATTGTGTTAAAATAATATATGTGGGTGCACTGTGTATAATTATTTTGTATATATATAAATACACACGCATACATGTATATTTAAGAAAAAAATATTATTTATATATAAATTATTTATAAATCTATATACATGAAAATATTTCTATATATAAAATAATTATACACAGCGCACCCACATATATTATGTAAACACAAACTTTTATTTTGGATGCGATTAATCGTTTGACAGATATCAAGAATTTTGATTTTACAAAATATATAGTATATTTAATACATTTTAATAACATTTTAAAATATTAAAATATGATTTATAATTTATTATATTATGTATATGTTTTATTATTTTTGAGTAAATATGATAAAATAATACAGATATCCATCCGATATTACCTAAAACACTTCTCCGCCACCTGGAGTGGCTAATCGGAAATGAGTAAATGTGCCATAGTGTGAGGTGCGAACTGTGATCTCTATAGGGAAACATTCTAACCCTGGATTTCGTTACACCCCGGCTGGGTGTGTGTGACTAACACCGGATCAGATTTGAACCTGAGACCGACCTAATTACTACGGGAGCCTCTTCTTTGTCCTTGGAGAATAACCGCACTGAAAAAGCAGCATGACGTAAGAGTGTTTTCTCACCAGCCTCATTTATCGGTATGCAGCATATAGACTAAAGCTGTTTGAGTATACAATGACTTCACTGATTAGCTCTGAGTCACGTTTGACAAGTAAACAGACCTCAGTTGGTTGAGCATTTGGAAGAAAAGAAAAGCAATTCTCTGGAATCATCTAGAATGATCTTCTGTCCCTTTAAATCGGTTCCATTCCAGCGACAGAAAAAGCTCCGTCCTATTAATAAGTCATCAACTCATCAACGAAGGCAATTAAATGTCAAACCCTCAGGGATCTCCTACAATGACGACCATAAAACTAAAATGCGCAAATTCTTCCTTCTAATTTTGGAGCATTAACCTAACGCAAGAAGCCATAATTAATTTTACATCACATGAAAGCATTTAAACACACCCCGTGATTTATAGATGCGCATTGAGACGACGTGGTTGGGGGGGATTATTTAAATGAGATGCATCAATTATGCAGTGACCCTGATTTTAACAGTTTGTCTTTGATTAATTATAAGTAGGCGAAAAAAAAAGAAGCGATATTGCCTTGAAATGAACTGAAGACGAGGAGGTAAACGGGAATGAGTTCAGATGAAAGTCTTGTGGGCATGAGGAAATAAGCGACCTCTCCTCTGAGCATTTCCTGTTATCTCTGCAGGAGGGAAAAACAGCCGTGTGTCCAACACTGAAGGAGTCAAGACGGCTTTTCTGGGTCAGATCACATCCAGACTAAGAACAAGCTAAACTTCACACTTAAAGGGATACTCCACTTTTTTTGGAAATAGGCTCGTTTTACAACTCCCCCAGAGTTATACAGTTGGGTTTTACCGCTTTCGAATCCAATCAGCCGATATTTTTTTTCTTTTTTTTTATTTATTTATTCGTTCATGCCATTTTATAACATATTATTTTATTTCCATGAACGAAAAAAAGAACAGGAAGAAGAAAAAAATCTTGTAATACCTGTCCCTATTTGTGCCCAGTAAAAGTAAAAAAAATAAATAAATAATTCACCAGCTCATTTTCTGATATTTAGAAGAATATCAGTAACCAGACAGTTTCTGGTCTCACTGACTTCCATAGTATATATTTTTTCCTTCTATGTAAGTCAAGGGGACCAGAAACTGTCTGGTTACTTATATTCTTCTAAATATCATAAAATCGTCGGAATGGATTTGAAAACGGTAAAACTCAACTGTTTTACTCTGGGGGAGTTGTAAAATGAGCCTATTTCCAAAAAAAGTGGAGTATCCCTTTAAGGCCCGCTCACATCAAGGACGATAACGATAAAGATAATTCGCTCCATCCAAATATAAAAGAGTAGTGGAGTTAGCACTACAACTATAATAATAATAATAATGGCACAATATCATTGCAATCACTTTCAGAACGACTTTTTCCTGCTGATGATGAACAATCAAAACATTGCCAGCCAATCAGAATCCATCCTGATTAAAAAAGTTGGAGCAATTTATATTAGAGAAAATTACATTTTCAAACTTTAAATCCATATTAGATAAAATACATAAAAGACAATCAAGCTATAAAATGTGTAAAAACGAGGAAGAAAAATCTAGTTACTAATAAACTAGCAGGCGTTGAGTCACAAACTCATGGCCAATTACACTACAAACTCTTCCACACATTTCCAAAGAAGGGTGCGGTGGCGTGTAACCAACAAACTTTACGATATCTCCTGGAGACTGAGATGCAAACAGAAAAACGCCTGGTTTAGCTCAGACAAGTGTGAAGAATGGGAACAAAACCTGGTTAGTGGCGATAACAGACAGCCTCGGCCCATAGAGTGGGCAGAAAACGATGATTTATGATATGACTCATGAAGAAAAGTTAATCCTAAAAAATCTGTCTGCACTTGAAGTATCAAAGCTGCACGTCATCCTCACAATTTTCACTCTGGAAACGGCCTTTATAAAGTTACAAAAACGGCTTTACCTCAGAAACAGCCACAATTTGTTGTGTCAACCCGACTCGGGTACCAATGGGACGAGAGATCTCATCTCTACCCATAAGGCTCGGCTCTGTGAAGGACGTTGTGTGGTTGTGTAAATCTTGGAGACGGCTCTGGCTGGCATGAATAGTGCAGCTGTGAGCGGACTTAGATCACTGAACCCTTCAGGTCAGGCGGGGACAGAGCCAGACTTCAGCAACCAAACCTTACAGTGTGTCATTATGTGCCCAAATCCTGCCCCGCGCCAGCAACAAACACACCATCCACAAGTATAACTGTACTACAGCACAAATAGACACTTTCTGCGCTCAGATGAAACATTCGAGTACTTTATGATTAAGAATTAGTCCTGTATGAAACACTGTGTTCATGTTGTTTCAGAACGGCCATAATTACAAGATGACATCACCAACCTGTTTTTAGATAGTATGTGTTTGGCGAGCCACAAAGGATCCACGCACAACTTTTTGTCAATGACTAGCTTTATTAAATTTGAAAAATAAGGTTTAATTTGTTAACTACATTGGCTTATGAATCTTACTTAAATGTTAAGTCAAGGGATGCATCGATATATTTAGTTTTTTTTTTGGCCGATACCGATAATTCTTTATATTTAAAAGCCGATAACCAATATATTGGCCGATAAATCTAAATCCTAATTTTTATATAATTTTTGAGAGCCTGATTAAAAAAAACAAGTCTCACCATTAAAATCCATGTACCAAGCACACAATTATAATGTTATCATTATAATGTAGCCGATATAACAGACTTGCACTTACTGCATTTTCCTTTTTTAAGTGATTTCAATCTTATTTAAAGCAATTAAAAAAAAACCATCATGGCGAACAGTGTGCATCTAAAGTCTCACAGCCGAAAGAAATAATACATTTTTTTATCGGATTTAACATATCGTGCAAAATTTTCTTATCACGCCAATTACGATAAAATATATCGGCCGATACTGATATGGTGGCCGATTTATCGCGCATCCTTAGTTAATCCCAACATTTAATAAAACATTATTAAAATCAAGAGTTTTCAAAAGTATGTGTTAATATTATTTAATGGACCTCAGCTAACATGAATTAACAATTGAAAACGGTTGTATTTTTATTAACCAACATAAACCGATATTAATAAATACTGTAACAGATGTACTGCTCAATGTTAGTTCATATTAGTTTTACTTAGTAGATTTAGCTGTACATGTGCTCTCTAAATATTTACTGACATTAATAAAATTTTTAACAGAAATATGAGTTGACCTAACTATGTTAACTAGAGAAACCTCTGCAATCACAATAGTAAGTTTGAGTTCAACGAAGATGGTTTTTTTTTTTTTTTTACAAGTAGCCAGAAACTTTGTAATTATGGATATAATGTGAATGAAACAAAAAATAGTTGGTGAATGTGAACTAATTTGTTCTTTCTTTAACAAGTTTTTGAACTTTCTATTTGGTTAAATTGTGCGGGTCAGTATCTGCCTAGCCACACTGTAATTGTTCACACAGATGCACAATAATCAAGATCAAAGTCTAAACTGTACTTTAATCTGATTCAAAACCACATTGCCATGATAGATCTAAAAGGGAATCACTTTTATTTTTCAGAGCAGGAAGTGAGATCAGGAAGGAAACGGTTGTTATTTTTGTTAGCACTTTCTGCTGTGCCACACCTTTGTAATGCACTTTATGTCAGAGGAACGTCAACTGAACATTGTGTTTACAGATGTGATGTGAGCACACCCTCTTACCTCACTCTTACTAGAGTAAGCCAACTTTAATGCCAACCTCAGGAAAACAACACACATCATTCTGAACGCCAGCAAACAAAATGACCAGACAAACCTCAATCAAAGCAACACAACCCTCTTTCCATAAAGCCACACCTCAAGATCATTTGAGGTGGACCGACTGTAACCTTTACCTTCAACACTCCTGATAACTGAGACCAGAAGCTCTTTAAACTATTAATGACAAAAGCAGGAGAACCTCCACTTTTAAATGACAATCACAGACATGACCTCAGTGTTATGAGTTTGCCTGAGTGTTGTTTTCAGTTCTTTCTAGTGCTGAGGAAATTGAGCTATGTCTAGTGCCTGAGTGGCAAAATAAAGCCGAATCAGAATAATTATCAGTCAGGAAAAAATCAAAATCAGCCTGTCTTTAAAAGAGAACTCGAGAACTACCATAGACGAGGTTTGCAGAAAGACAAGTGTAACGTCAAAATAAGCTGACCGTTTTTAATGACGCAGAAATCACTTTTCACCCGCTGACGTACACTTTGTTCTGCTGCAGTGTATGCTTTCTCAGTGTGTTCAGTAGCCTGATCTCCTCTATTTATTTTTCCATTCCCGCTGTGGCTTTCCTATTCAGAGAGAACGGGTGCAGTCCAGTGCATCGACAGGACATTATAAATCTGTTAAATATAAAGCCTGTAACGCTGCGGTGGAGGGCAGGGCAGGGTGTGCACACAACTCCTGGATAGAATGGCTTTTGGCAGGACACCGAGACACTTTTAATCTTTAAAACATTAAAACTAAATAATGCCTGGGATAAATGAGTATAGTAATTGGTTGTATTTCTTATATAAAATAGTAAAATGTTTAATGTAAAAAAAAGTGTTAAATTATTTTAGAATTGTATTATTATTTTATATATATATATATATATATATATATACATATATAATTTATTTTATATTTATTTAATTTATTTAAAATGATATATAAGAAAAGTAACATTTAATGTATTCATTTTAGTTTAAATTAATAATATTTTTGTAAATTCAAAAATGTATTTTATTTTATATATATATATATATATATATATATATATATATTTGATATATTATTTTTAAAGATTGTAGTATAATTTGTATTTAAATGTTTAATAAATAATATACCAAATAAATAAAAAGCAAATATATATATTTTTCATAAAACATTTAAATACAATTATACTACAATTTTTTTAAATAATATACCAAATAAATAAAAAGCAAATATATATTTATTTGCTCATATATGCGCGTTTTATTTATTTGATATATTATTTTAAAAAATGTACTATAATTGTATTTAAATGTTTAATAAATATTTAATATGATAAATATGTAATTCATATTGAAAATAATAATTAAGGATGGTATTTTAAAAATATATAAACAAACAAATAAATGCATCTAAATTGTAAAAATATATTAAATATTCCTGATCACCTGTAACCTGTCCAACATCTCTAAAACCTGTAAACGAATGGTATTTTCAAGGTTTTCCATAATGGGAATAGTTTCATATTTTAATATCCTTTTATAATCACTTTAGTTGTCTCCTGATTTCATTTGAATATATTATAGTATTTCCATGACTTAACCATTGTACAACCACATTACATCTTTGTAAGAGTTAAAATATGCACGAGCAAAAGCATGCAACACACTCTAACACTACGTGTTGCTCAGCGGATGAAGGCTTGATCTTGTCAACATCTGCCGCGCCACAGGTGTTATCTTAAACCGAGGACGAGGAGTCGAGACTAGTTGAGTTTACCTTGCTGGGAGTTCCATCCACAGCCTGAGCGCTTCTCTGGGGAACCTGGTACACGTCTTTAGATGGAGGGATCTGGTAGATGCCCTGTCCCTGTGGGCTCTGGTGGGACGGCGGCACCTGGTACACCCCCTGAGGTGTGAGTGGCCTCTGCTGGAGGGCATGACCCTGTGGTGGGGAGGGGGATGCAGACGTCTGGCCGTCGAACATTGGTCCGATAAGCAGTTTGAGGCGGTTGCCGGGGGCGATGCCCTGCCGGCCGTGGAGCGAACACAGCCACCATCCCTCCAGACCACCTGTGTTCTGCTCGATGACAGTCAGGATATCGCCCTTCCGGAATGCCAGCTCTTCCGGGGATTCGGGAACGTTGTCATAAAGCGCTTTAGCCATCAGGTTCTGTAAAGAATGGAGGCACAATAATTAATTATACCGTTTGAACTCAATAAGACACTTCCAGAAACAAGTTTGCACTAACCACACTAACCAGCTCTGACTAAGAGTCATATGATTTGTTCAGTATTATCACAAGCATTGAGGCATGACCTAAGCGTATTATGATTACATACAGTGATTTTTGGACGTATTTAGCGGGTTCTTGTGGGCTGCGATACAAAGTGGTTCCCTGTAATATTACAATTAGATGTCTAAAAAACATCCGTGTAATACTATCCGTGTAATTCGGTGGCTTGCTGGTTCCCTTTAAAAGAAGCCGTTTCATCCACAGCACCTCAATAATTACTCAAACTCAATCTGAACGTCTGGTCGAGTCGACCCACATCGGACTAGGAAAATAATCATAAAATACGCTCAACCACTCCATAGCCAAAACATATTTCTCTGAGGGGCCATGCTGGAAAACCATTTTTCTGTCAATCATTTCCAAACCACAGGGAGATAAAAAAAAAAAAAATCCTAGAGCGGCTCAAAAACCAGAATTCAGTTCAAAATTGGCCAGCCCACAGGATATTTAATATTTCACATCACATTCATTCATGTAAGAATATAACGTTAGTGCGTTTGAAATATATATTTTACCTAATTGCTAACTACAAATTTGGAAAGACTATTTAAAATTAGACAAAGAATATATATAAAATGTTTTAAGTTTAGTGTTTAAAGGCCAATTTATACTTCTGCGTCGAGGGTACGCCGTAGTATACGGCGTTGGCTTCGCACGTAGGCGACGCCGGTGTGAGCATTTATACTTCTGCGTTCAAGTATTGGTTGCTCTGCAGTACTGCTCCGAAACGCTAGGAGGCGGCGGAGGGTTTTAATGTTCCACTGTGTTTAGATTCCTCACGGCTAGGTTACTACAAGCAATAGCGACTGAAAGAGAGTGGATAATGTTGGAGTTGGAGCTTATTGGGGTGGAAAAACAGTTCATTTTAGTGAAATTACTAAAACTGAAAGGCAGAAATGAGAGAAGACGTCGGAGAAGATAGTACGTGTGTAAATGCGTGAGAAGGTACGTGCGGAAATGCGTATGAGGAAATACGATGCTACCAAGCCGACCAATCACCGATCTTGCGGTCCGCGTCGTCGCGACGTGTAGTTACATTTTTGAAGAGGTGCGCGTCAGGCAACGCGGAAGGGTACGCGGTATGGGACGCGTCTGTGCGTATGGTACGCCGTACCTACTGCGCGCACCCTACGCAGAAGTATAAATTGGCCTTTAGTATCAGTCAAGCGAAACCAAATCCTGCAAGTGAAGAGCTAAGGCTCAGTTCAGATTTACAAAAAATAACCATGAATATGCATGGTTTTGCATTATAGTAATAGCTTAATATCCTTTTGAAGTACCATATATGAATATGGAAATCTAACATTACCATGGGAAATTCAAGAGCAGGAAAGCTTCGATTTCAGTTCAATTCAAATTCAGCACAAAATTAGACTCAAATCCACATTTAAAGTTCATAAACCCATGTACATTCAAACTGTAACAAGATGCCTTTATTTCGAAATGTGAAAACACAGATCCTACAGCTATTTTCTACGCTACGGTATTTGGGATGCAATTAAGTGGTTGACCGATATGGCTTTATCTCGGCCAACATATCAGTCTCTCGCTATCGCTCCCATGGGCCAAACACAAACGGTCCTACACACAAGATCTTCACTTTGAACAGTGTGTCTATCAGCTTCTCCTTGGGTTCTGTCTTAAAAGACTTTGTGCGCTTTCCCACAATGCTAAGTAAACGGGTTCCCACGTGAACCTTCCTGTTTGGGCAGCATCATTATCTGCGATTGGGCGTCTGGTCGCATGGCTATTGTCTCACATTCATGGCCTCGGTCACCCGCATTAGGGCATGACAACAACCCCCGCCGAGAGAACCACGTCGCGCTAATACAGTGCGCTTAAGAACATGACCTTTAGGGTCACCATTGTCTTATGGGAGCGTTTTGTGTCCAACTCTTAGCATTCAGCCTGTTTAGGGCTTATCTGCTACTCATTGAATAGGAAACTAGGGAGTGAACCAAACAAAGCTTGAATTGCTTAAAGTAATGACATGGCAAGACACCGTAAATGACTAGCATTTCTTATTTATATATAAATATGACATGTCTTTTCTAAAGAAGACACTTCGAAAAGCCTTCTCAAATGCTTATCATGAGCAATTGAATGATTCCTCTTGTGCCTTGGCAAAACTCAGAAGCATCACAGTGTGAAAGTGTGAAGATAAAGCTAAGTAATTAAGCTATTTTTGCGATTCTCACCTCCAAACACAAGCAGACGTGTGCAGAAGAACTGACCTGGAAATCTTCCATTCAAGGCATATCACTGATATCACTGCAACACACGCTTCCTCTTGTGCAAAGTTTCCGTGCAAAAAGAAGAAATTCACATGTACTACAAGTACAGTGCAACACTTTTTGAAGGAGAACATTTAACAAACAGTCGTGCACTTTAACAAACCCTGCACCCTGAACTAGCTGTCAAATAGCTTCAACAGTTTAGACTTAAGAGATGACCGTGACTGAAAATATGCATTATCTCATCAAAAAGAAATTCCAATCATTTATGATCATGATAACTGTATCTGTAATATGTAATCTTACTGCATGGCAACAGGCTTAAACAAACAGATAAATTGTTGCAGTACGTGCAGTCTTGACTATAAGCCCTTTGCGTTTCAGCTAATACAGGCCACTTTGGATGCAAAGCATCATTAAGATCTAATCAGTGGTGTATTGGTTTGGGAACAGTTCTGAAGCAGTCAACAGGAAACGATTTCCTAGTGCCTGTAGGAACACCAGCATCGGGACACATAGAAAGAACCAGATGTGTCCAGGTTTGCCCAGCAAATGGTTCCCGCTGTAGTTGTCAAATTTACAATGTTGACTACCGTTCAGCAAAAGGTTAATGTAGTTAACTAAAACTAAAAACATAAAAAATAAATAAATTAAAATTAAATTAAATTAAAATAGAATTAAAATAAATATAAAATAAAATGTTAATCGAAATAAAAAAGTAAAAAATTGTTATAAATATTTTATTTCAGCTATAGTTGCATTTGGGAAACATTTCGTATTTTAATTCAGTTTAATTTAATGTATTAAAATAACTAAAACTGGACATGGATATATATATATATATATATATATATATATAATATTTAAAGAAATTTCTAAATTCAGACTTCAAATCTACTAATGATACAAGATGGCCAATATAATGTTGATAACAATATTTAATTTTATATAATGAGCAAATTGATACATCTCTGATATATATTTAAGAACATATATTTTACATTTACATCTAAAAAAAACTGATGTGTTGTGAATGCTTTAGTTTTAAATGGGACAGGGTGCAAGTTGAATTTATTTATGATTAATTGTAGCTGTCCGTATCCACACATGGAGCAATGCCTTTACTGTACATAATCTCTCTGCTCACAGACTTTTGGGAAATTCATGACTCATTCAGTCCTAAATAAAGATTTTTTTGTGGCGAGACAGTTTGTGCAACCCCATACGTTGAGGGATACGTGCTAACCAATGCAAAATCTGAAACTGTTATGCAACCTTACTATCGTACAGGATACCCTCCTTTCTTCTTAAGTACACACTCATTGGGTGGTTTTTGGCTTTACCTCAAAATCATCAAGGCTGATTATGTAAGTAAATGAGCAGTCCAAAATGAGAAATTCCCCCAACACTGCTGCCAAAGTCACCAAAACATTGCAGAAATCTATACCCTTAGGGTGCAAGAAAAGCACTGTGCAAAGCAAACAAAGTGCAAACTCTGCCCGTAAGTAAACCCCCTGCCTTGCAGAAAGTGGCGTGTTCCTCCAGTGAAATAGAGTGGTGTGAGAATTAAGGCCAGCTCACGTTAATGTTCCCCTGGAGGCAGGGCGGTGTGGGTAGGACTGGAGAACCAGCACCTTTTACCCTCATTTCACTCAGGTAAATATAGAAGATAATTACCATAATGACCCTAATACAGACCTGATGACTCAACTTGGCCGTTGTGACGAGAGAAAGAGAGTTTGGCTTTATCGAATGAACAGGACGTACAAGGGACTAGCTAAAAAAAACTGTGTTCACTGTGAGTAATTCTGTCTTCACAGAGCTATCTGTCTTCTTTGGCGGAAGACAGTTGCATGTTAGTTTACTTGCAATTAAACCGCCTTTAGCAAGCAGCCAACAACAATAATAGTAGCAAAACGTGATCAATAATTTCACGCCCCAAGCCAAACACAATAGAGTGCTCGATCAATCCTCTCGGACATACATACTGTACTAAGTTACACATGAACAAATGATTCAGAGAGATTGTGGATCTTTACAGAAAAGTTTACGAATTAAAAAGTCTTACAGTGAATTCAGTTTGCAAAAGCTGACGGGGTGAATCTCAGGAAAACGGGTCACATTTCGTCCCAAAAAAGGAAAATAAACATTATAGGTTACACTATTTGCAACTACATGTCTACTAACTCTCATTACATTATTAGTAGAGTGTTATGTTGGGGTTAAATCTGTGGTTTGCACACTAACATTCTGGAAACTCCCACCAAGCATCTTTACAGTGGTCGTGTCATGTCCCACTTTGCATTCTAACCAATTGATAAAAGGCTAAAAAGGGGCCACAAAAGAAAGAGTTGTCTCATTTCAGTGATGGCGTGATGTCAGTATTAGCTATCCCTCCCATTTCCTCAGCACTGTGAATCAGAAATCGCCCACACTGAAGCCGTCAACACGACTCAAGTCATTGACAAAAAACCCCCGCCCACCAACCACCCAACAAACACTGCAAACAGAGACCAACCAACATGGCCACCTCAAAGACTCCAATCATACATTTTAACACTTTTAAACCACACTAGTGTTTGTGAGCATTTTCAGAAAAACACGGTAAGTTTCAGTATGCGCATGCGGTAGGTAAACAGTAAAAAAAAACTGGGAACTCGTTACCGAAAACAAGGCCCAGATTGTTATGGGTGGGGTGTAATGACGTTTGAGCATCTTATTAGTCCAATAAAAGGCACATTTTACATCTCAACTGCTTTTTTACCATCTTAGTTCATGCCCTGTTCAAGTTCTGTTACCACCCTTCAGCCTGAAGCTTGTCTTCGTTGCCTCTCTACTGCTTGTTTCATAACTATAAACCTCAAGCAGATGGAGAAAGATAAGTTTGTCCTTGCCCCAATCAAATGTCTTGTTGAAATCAGGGTTATTATAGTTAACTAAAACAAAACCCATATAAAACATCTTGCTACTTGAAATACATTTTAGCTGAATATAGACATTAAAAATAAAACACAGCAAAATTACTAAAACTACCTAAAATTAAAATAACTATTAATAAAACCTATAATTGCTTTTATAATTGGGCTATAATCTTAATGTTACTAAAATTACACTGGTTGAAATGATAGCTGCCGGCACTAAAGATTGCATAATGCTGCATTTATAAACAGTGTTTGGAAACGTTCAAAAACGGTGTATATTTTACACCATCGGGCCTGCAAATAGTGAAGGAGGCAGTGTAAATGGACAGAGAGGTAACCGGGTTCATCCATCCTGTGGGAGATAGTTTAAGACATAATCCGCCCTGAACCAGCTAGCGCTTGGATGTGTGATGGATTTATGATGTCACAGCAGGGGCGGCCCTTCAAGAGCGGGAAAAACACCCCCGACTGTCATCTCAATTTCACACTCCTCGAGAAAGTCTGTAGTGGTCCAGCACAGATAAGCAGTTCATGAGCTAGCTGTAAATTACTTGTAAAGGGTTTTGGGTCAATAGGGCAAGCGTCTTTCGCTGTGACATGTCTAAATGAAGGAGAAAAACATATGTCATCAGAAACAACAAGACAGCCTGGAAAACATCACCTGTTATTTATTCAGTGAGCCTACAAAGCAGATAATTGCAAACATGCTTTAAAAGAGAAAAAGTATTTTTAAGATGCACCAAAATATAACAATATAGAAAAATTGCTAAAAATATATCACAAATAAAAATATTATATTATATTTTATATGTTGTAAATACATGCAAAGTTTCTTATTAACATGAAAAATGAAATGCCTACAAAATTTTCCATTTATTTCAATAGCAGAAGTTGAGAGTTTTCATACACCTTCTGAGTTTAACGAAGTTTCTGAGTTTAATTTATCTCAATAGCAGAAGTTGAGAATGAGGTCAATCTTTAAATAGCGACGAATACAAGTATAGAGTCATAAACAATCCAACTCTATCACGTCGGCTTTATTTGCTTCCCTCGTTTGCAGCTGTCAAAGTTTCTCTTATCCGCCAGTTCCCCATCCCACCCTCGACTGTAGATAATCGCTCTAAATCGCCACAAAAGGACAAACCATTTTCATAAACCACACTTCATACTTCAAATGGATCGATCTAACATGGTTTGGGGGCAAACAAACCAAACCCTGTTTCGTTTTGTTTTTCTCCTGGTGAGGGCAATGTACCACAATGTGGGAATATTCAATATATTTATGATTTGAAAACCGTGGTGAAGGAGAGGCAAAAAAGAGGTCAAACACAAATCCCTGTGCAATTTCAGAAGATATGAATGCATGAATATAAACACAAATCCAGGCTCGAAGGGAACCAAATGTAACACCACTGAAACGCACACATCGGTGGACCTCTAATCTAAGTACGGAGGGGGATGTGTCCCCCGAAACATCTATAAAGGTTACAGCTCTGAAAGGTTCACAGTTCCTTATTTGATGCATCTTTGCAACCCCCCAATGTTCATACGTATATGCAGGAGGGCTCTCGGCGCCTTCAGAATCGTCTCTTTTCTTTGTCCGTGTCTTTCAAACAGGACAGAGCTGTGCTGTGGAGCGCTGGTTGAGACCTGCTCTCTGAATAGCCCTTGTTCTTACCCTGGGGAATGTGGAATGCCTGCTGAGAAGTGTTCTTTATGCACAATACCACCCCGATGTGGCCTACACACACACAAACCAAACACATGCATATATAGACACACACACATACCCCAAAGTCTTCCAGTAGACGGAAACTCAGGAACGAGATCGGTTGTAAATTGTAATGTTCTTTCAGTGAGTTCCTCTTACATTTAATAACTTCCCACCCACCAAAAGATAAACTTTATTGCTCAGAAATGTGCTTCATAGTGTTCTCGGCTACAAAATCAATGTGTCTAAACTAAGAAATAATTATACAAATGAGACTTTTGTTGATGGGGTACAGAGCATTAAAGAACTAGTTCACTTTTAAAAAAACTTTTGCTGATGGTTTACTCACCTCCATGTCATCCAAGATATCCATGTCATTCTTTCCTCAGTCGAAAAGACATTAAGGCTTTTGATGAAAACATTCCAGGATTTTTCTCCATATAATGGACTTTACTGGGCACCAAACGGTTCAACTGTTCAAAGGGCTTTAAACGAATCCAGACGATGAATAAGGGTCTTATCTAGCGAAACGATCCCTCATTTAAAAAAAAAAGATAAAGTTTTATAAGCTCAAATGCTCGTCTTACTCTGTTCTGTGATGTGCGTTCGTGACTCTCCTGTCCGAACTCGTTCATCAAAATAAACGAATCTTTTTTTTCATGTCATTTGGTTGATTCAACAAACGAAATGAATGAAATGACTCGGAAAAAGATTCGTTCATTTTGATGAAATGCTATATTTTAAAGCGTGATGCTCGGCTCACTTTCCACTGCAGACAGTACCGCCACAAATATTGCCCGGTCGTCATAGCGACGCCTTTCGTTCCATCAAGCTCTCGCTGGATCCTCTCTTCAGCAACCAAACAAAGGAAAGTCAATACCTCCTCGTTTGACCACGGCGTATTCTTCCGAGTTGCCATAATAATAGTAGTAAGTTTAGTAACTATCTCTGGCCAAACTATTTAAAAATGGCGGGGTTATTCTGGATACTCCATCTGGCGCGTGCAATGATGACGCAGTGAATGGTGACGATTTTCTCGGACCAATCAGCTGTCGGCATTGTTTTCACGCCACATTTTAGTACTGGCTCAGCTCGCCTTAGCTCGCTCAGAACCTCGCCGGAGGCGATACAAAAAAAAGTACCCGGAAGCAGGTAGAGGTACAACTTTTACACAGTGGAAAACCAAACAAAGGCGAGCCGAGTCGAGTCGAGCTGGTACTGTGTCGTGGAAAAGCGCCATAAGTTGCTGTCTGGGTTGGCAAATGTTTTTAGAAGCACCAGATGTGATGCATGAGATTGCTAAGGTCAATTTCATTCGGAAATTTTGAGCAAAATTTCCAGTTGGTCTTTAATATCAGATTAATGAGATATTAAAAAGATCTCCTTTGTGGTTTTCCTTACAGGATTCCTTGATGATAACTACAATTTAACAACAAAACACACCACAAAATCACTCTCTGCCTTGTATTTCCCATTGCTTCTCATTTGAGTCGGGCAACCCCCTATATTTCCCCTCAGACTGATTGAGAACAATGTCAATTTCCAAACAAAACCCTCGGCTTGGATTGCAGCCTGGAGAGAGACGTAAAAAGATCCCAGAACATTTACTTCACCTAATCAGTTCTTTGTGCCTGTCAGGCTATTCGTGCCACAGTTACATAAGAGTGAAAATAAAGCAGGAAAGCAGGGTACAGACGTTTGAGTGTGTCTTGGTGTTGAGAAGGAGGGGTCGATGTGCTCCCGAAGGAAAATCTGTGGTGTAACAGTCTCAAACTGCTCCCATGTCTGTTATGAACAGGCTACAAGAGCTCTGAAATCTAATAAGAGGCCATATATACAGGTCTGCTTGTTTGGGGATTATTTACGCCTTGTGTATCTTTTCACATCTGCGCACCTGTTGGAAAACATAACTGACGTCAACAGGCCTGGGTTCTGACTGACCTTTGTGATGCGTGACGTCAAGATGTGGACCATGTGACCCTTAAGAGTGAAAGATGAAGTCTGTTTATGGTGTCTGCTCCAAAGGTGGGAAAAAAGCTACGGTGAAAGCTTAAAATTGAACTAAAAACGGTACTTCACATCATGAATGCTTTCTTGATACCCTAAAGCAATCACTTAAAAGTGTTTGGTTAAAGTAATCTCTAAACCTCCGATCTAAACTGAGGAAGTATTGTTATTCTGTCAGCTGTAGGTCCACTCTGTTGGGTTTGACGATTAGTTATCAGACCGTGAGCTGAGAACAGCCTGTGTGTCACTCAGAGTGATGTACATCAGTTGTTCTGCGTCAGAAACAACAACAGCGTGACCGGTTCCCCCTGTGCCCCTGACCCTCAAATACCCCCGGAGAATAACCCTGTGAGATGGTTCCTCTGCGAACTAAACCAGTCTCTGAGGTAAAGATGCTTTCAAAGTTTCAGAAATGTCAGCCAAACAAAGAATCTCTCTGTGTCAACCGAGGATTAAAGGAAATCGGATCTGTTCTGATGCAACTTCCTCTGAAGTTACGAGAGGACCCTCGCAAAAGGAAGGATTCAAGTCATCTCAAAAGGAATAGCCTAAATAAATTAAGACTTTAAGACCATTATTACTTTTCTATTATATTATGACATTATTTTTGCATGGATATATATATTTTTATATATATATATATATATATGTATATATATATATATAAATATATATTTAAAAATACATATATAAATACATATATAAATTAGAAAGTTAAAAGTTTTCTATTTTAAACTGTTCTTTTGAACTTTAATTAAATCAAAAATTAAATTAAATTTTTTACCATTAATGTTTTTTTGTATTATATTATGACATTATATTTGCATGGGGAAATATATATATATATATATATATATATATATATATATATATATTATATATATATATATATATATATATATTGTGAAAATTAATTAATTTTTTACAAAAATAATATTATATAAATAATTATAATAAAACATAAAATTGTATGTATTAATGTATTAAAGATTTGTTTTATTAATATAATAAATAATTATTAGAAAGTTTAAAGTTTTCTATTTCAAACTGTTCTTTTGAACTTTAATTAAAAAACTGTAAAATAATGCATCAAATAAAAAAACTGTTTTCAACATTGATTAATAATAATAAACGTTTCTTGAGCATCAAATCATCCTATTAGAGTGATTTCTGAAGGATCATGTGACACTGAAGACTGGAGTAATGATGCTGAAAATTCAGCATTGATCACAGGAATAAATTGCATTTGACTATATATTCAAATAGAAAACTGTATTTTAAATTGTAATATTATTTTTCAATACTGTTTCTACAATATTTTTGTTCAATTGCGTGCTGCCTTGGTGAGCAGAAAAGACTTCTTTAAAAAACAAAGAAAAAAAAGTAAATGAACACCAAACTTTTAAATGGTACCACGGTATATCTGACAAATGAAATCTATATAGCCTAGTAGCAGAGCTGATGCCTAATTGTGTCATTAAACAGATCTATGAGCTTAAACTACATTTGAGAGACTGCAAGAGATGCTCATTGTCATACTGTAGAGGAATTCACACAGTCTGATATGCGCTAACTAACAGTCCGCGACTTGCCAAGTACTCCACATTCCCCAGATAGTGTGAAGCAGACAAAAGCATTCCATTCAGGAAGAGCCGCTCGATCCTCCTACCAAAGTAGGAAGCAAATCTTCCCAAAGGACTGAAAGCCTCAAAGACTATGCAAATGGGGAGGGAATTGCACACAAGAGCCAAGTTTCTCTTGAATGGAAAGCTGCCCCCACGCTGTGTGCACTTGGATTGAAAGTGCAGATTTGGCCAAACTTTAGCCATATTTCCGAGTGCTCCAAAAATCAGCTGGGGAAACTTTTGAAAGGGTGACAGCTTTTACACGAAAGGTGAATTTGTTTAAAAATCTTGTGAAAGTGAATGAGGTCTGGGGCTGCCGAGCTCTAAAATTATGAAATAAGAACCATAAAAGTATCATAAAAGTGGTCGATGAGAATCCTGCAATATATTCCAAGTGTTCTGAAGCCATACAATACATGTTCGTCACACAAAGCCATGTCGTTATTTACAAAAAATCTTGACCAAGCTATCATGGCATGTTCAAGAGCGAATTTGTGAATGAATCCTTTTTTGGAGTCAAATCTTTTTTTAATGATTTAGTTGATCCAATTCACACAACTGTTCAGATCCAGTTCTTGAGTTCAACTCACTCAATATATATATATATATATATATATATATATATAATTTCTAGATGAATGATTCCATTGCTATAATACTCAAAATACCATAAACTGTGAAAAAACTAAGTATAATGATATTTAAGATAAATAGTTCATTAATGAGTCTATTCGTCATTTTTAAAGCATGTCTATAAAACAAACCCTCAGTGTAATGGGCAATCTAAGCACAAATCAAACATGGACATGCACATAAAATCCTGGAGTGGTCTCCACCAGGAACACTTATAACAGCAACCCTGTTACTCTGAACAAAATGCATGCTGTTTGCTTTGAGACATCACATTACACAATCACAGTGAGGCTCAAATTGGAAAAGGGGCTGGAGACCAGGCTAATGAATGGCCCCATATATCCTCAAGTGGCTCAGAGTAACTTGAGTTGAAAATGCAGTGTAAATCACATCATTTATTACAAGCCTCGCTACAATAGAGCTCAAAGAGTGCTTTTGTGTCATGGCTGTAATAAATAATGTGATTTGCACTTTGCTTTTGGTTCATACCAGCCATCCAATAAATGCATGGTTGGTTACACACACAAATTACTGCTGTTCTGGGGCCAGCGGGTTGTCAAGTTAAGGAGTATTAAACTAGTGAAATCTCATTGGTTCTAAAAAGGAAGGATGCTTTAAGATCATCCTCACTGAATTTACTCAGAATGTCCTCTGGATGATGAACATTCACATAATGATAATACATGCCCAAAAACTGTACAATGTGCAATTTATACCTCTTTGTATATTGTGTAGGCAAATCTATGTTTCTATGTTTCTAGATACATAGATTATGTATCTATGTACCTATCTGTCAAGAACAGTTGCTCTTTCATTTAAAAAGTCACAGGAATCCCTCTACGTGTGATGTAGATAGGCTACATGTAAATTCAACATATTTTACCACAGTAAACAGATGTTCTGATATAGTTTACGGAAATAGCGCGCATGAATGGAGAGTCACTTACTTTGTACTTCATCTTGCGCGTCCTCCGGTCTACAGTAACTCCAGTAAGAAACAAAATCCGAGTTCAGGTCAGAAGAAACTCTTCTTTTATCGTTTAAATGGGCTAGAAGCGCATTTTGTCCTTTTTTTACTGAGTATCTCAGGATTCGAGTAATAACGGTATGTGTGTTATGGGCTCGAGGGTCTGTAGTTACTCTGAGCGCTAGCGGGAGGAGCGCGCGCATACTACTCAGGGAACCTGCGCGAGCTCATTTGCATAGCGCACGCTCATTGGTCAGTGATTGAGGGGACACTCCCCTCGTGAATCGTGATGTCACTGCAGTCAGCGGACTAGACTCTGCGGAATTCGGATATTTAAAACTTATATACGCCTTTAAAGGGAGGAGACATTTCTTCCTAGGAAACAACGTAACGCACTTCCCTGATTGTAGCATGACTCACTGTAATACAGTGTTTCTCAAACTTTTTCAGCCCAAGGACCACTTTATCTTCCATTTTTTTTTCTGAGGACCACCTAACAAAATCCCACTCTAACACGCCCCCCCCCCACCCCCACACACACACACACACAAAAAAAAAAGTTGTAAGGATAAGCTAAATTTAAGTTTAAATTTAACTCCTAACTGAGCTTTGACTGATATAGGCTTTTCATTTTTCTGTCAGTGAAGAAAGTAAACATAGGGTCAACTGATATAGGTTGATTTTGCCTATGAATAATTTTTCTATTTACTGAAAGCTAAAGCTTGGTAATTAAGTTTATTAACCCTTTCACACGTAAGTTTAAAATATTCTAACTGACCCCCCAGCGTGAGTTTTTCAAGGCACCGTTATTTAGAACTTGCCACTTTAATGTTTCCATGGTGACGCGTCTTTGCTTGTCACGTGACACAGCACAACCAAAACACGGCGCTGAATGAAGGATGATCTGCTTTTGTGTCATTTTTACTTTTTTGTTAAAAATATTCATAAATGTATTAGCTATAAAATGAAACACTGATATTCCGATTGTCAAATATGTGCAAGTGGATGGATTTGACATGGTTTAAACATCTTTATAACGATCGCGTTAGTTGAGCTTTTAGTTTCTTTTTCAGAGAATCAGATCTGTTGGATTTACAACGTCAATTCCTCCACTTCTCACGAAATACATGATAGTAAGTGGCTGGTGAACTGGGAGAAGAATAGGGTCAAATGTAAAGCTACTTACACAGTGTGTATCTGATATAAAACGTGTTGTTGTCTTATTATAACTGAAAGGATTATTGCCGCTTCCATAGACATCAGTGTGTATTTTACAAACTCAAAATCATTGTTTTGCTAGTACTTATGTGTATTTAAATGGCTGAAACCTAAAATAAACATTGAAAACACTCAATAGTTGTGTTATATGACAGCTCTGAGTGCGTCCGTCTCTGGCTTAGCGCCAGCCAGCGCGCGAGGGCAAGTTTGAATTTAGCAGTTGCTGACGTGAAGCACTGAACATTCTAATCACACCGGTGTGATCGTACGCTCCAGGGATCAGCCAAGAAGACTGATCACACGTGGTACGTGCGAAAAAGTGACGATTTTGTAAACACTTGCCTAGTTTAGGTCATCTTTTCGCGGACCACTAGGGGGCGATGGCGGACCACTAGTGGTCCGCGGACCACACTTTGAGAATTACTGCTGTAATAGATATTAATTAAAGGGTATAGCCTTCTGAATGATGATTCAGATAGGTAGGCCTATAGGCTACTTAATGATGACAGGAAACTTTGACCACAACCTTTATAAACACTTCTGCTCTTAGGCTATGACTAATTTTGAGCCACATGATAATGATTTTTTTTTTTTTTTTTTTTTTTTTTGCAGATCCCTGTATTGCATCAAGGTTCACATTAGACCAATGAATTCCCATGCATTTTCTGGTCGTTTGTGATTCCTGGATAAGGATTGTTAAAAAGAGATTGCATTCTAGACAATTAAATATTGATGAAATTCAAATGAGTATACTTAGAAAATGTATTGGCAATTTATAATAGAAAATTATCAAGATTGTAGATGCTTTAAAAAAGATTTTATTATTATTATTATTATTATTATTATTTTCAGGCATGGCACGGCACAAAACTTTAATTTCCTGGTATTTCGAGGTTTTAATTATAATAGGAACCCTGCTGGTTGATTACATGGCACTCGTGAGAAATAGCTTGAACTTGAACTTACATTATTGTTTTGATCAAGATCGTTTTACTCCTTTAATCCAGTTTAAACTGGATTATTTGTCAAACTTGTCCCCCTGAAATCAAAATGGCAGTTTTTTGGCTTTTAGTATGAATATGTTAGCCTTACTGTTATCTATAAGCTAGTGTACTTAAAAAAAGAAGAAAAAAAAAGAAAAAGAAAACTTACAGTCTCTTACTTCTACCAATATGGATCAAAGATTTTTCTGTCCAATCAAATGCTCTCTGTCTGAAGAGTCCTGCCCTACATTATAAACATAAATCTGAAATCGGCCATATGTTCACATATTTACTATACTCTAGGTGAATTGAACTAGGGGATACGGAAAGATTCAAATATGCTTTCCATTGGTCTGAATGAAGTCTGGTTTCATGTTAATGTCACGCGACACACCATAGCTCCGTTCCAGAGATACTATTGCACAGATTGAGTATGATCGAGTCTGAATGCATCGAACCAATTTGAATTCTGCACAAAATGCTATATTTTAAAAGCGATAGATTTGGAGGAGAAATGGTTCAAGATTAGGAGGACGATGCGGCTTTACCGATCTCAACGGCTCTGACTGAGCTATGACATCATAAGCTCAACTCTATTGGCTATTAAAAAAGGGGGAGGAGCTGTTCGATATGTCCCGCCCTTTCTTCCTGTTTCAGTGGAAATTACCGGGTACGTCAACACTTAATAATGCTGTGCATTTCGATGCACTTCAATGTGCCTGTAAGTCATCCTTTTTTTGCATCAATGCATTTTTTGCATCAATGTGCGGTCATTACGAGAGTGGTGACTGTACCACCATGACCTCAGGCACTAGAATAATGAGACTAATCTTACATAAGCTTCAAGGTGATGGTTAAAATGTGGTTGGGATTGATACAAGAAGGGTTTGATTTTATTTTTTCCCCAATCCTTCTTTTATTCTAAATACTAACATGGAAAGCTGTGTGCAGATTACCTTTCTGTTTCGACTGCATTGTCCGAATTCTCACACAAGAACATTTTGTTTTCTTGTTACTGCTTTTTATTTTGTCATGTCACACGAATTAAGAGTTGAATACAAACTTGTTTATCATTCATTGTGGTTTCCTGTCATGAAATGTGCATCGATGTGTTGGTTATGAATCAGGAACAGTTTCACTTGTTTGGTTGCTCATAAGTCAGATGATATGTCATAAATATACATTATATGATTTAACTAGTATAACTAAGATGTACATATTTGTCTTTCATTAAAAATCTTAAACTACAGAGAAAGATTGCCAAAATAGGCCTATAGTTAAAAAGGGGATTTACGCTTACGCCCTTAAAAAGTGGGTTGGGAGGCTTCATGTATAGCACCATTTCTGAATTTTAATGAAATTTTATGAAATATGCTGTTACAAGCTGTAAAGAAGATGCTCTGAAACTCAAAAAATAAAAGCGATAATGTTTAGAAATGCACTTACCAGTAGTTGAGCATCAGTCAGTGTGTTTTAGAGAGCTGTCTTGAAGGATGATGGTAAAGAAGTGAGAGGAAACGCCCTGGATGGCCTGATCTAGCAGTAGGCCGGGGTGTGACTGCCTGTTTATGTCAGTTTAAGGCTTGCTGCATATGCATGAACATGCTTAAAAGCAACGCATGCAGTCATGATTACATGGCTTAAAAATCATGAAAAACATGAGACTGAACTCTGAAGCTTTACTGAAGTCTCACATACGTTTTTTAAGATTTAAGATAAGATTTTGTTTCACATTCAGTTTCAAAATGTATTTGGTGAAATGTGAAGCAGAACCTATTTTGGGGAATGATATACATCAACGTTTTGTCACATGACCTCTTGTTGCATGTTTCATTTTGGAAAGAAAAAATATTTTTAAAACTAAATTTTCATGCAGATTATATTACTTCCATTGCATTTTGAGATACAGAACAGTACATATTTTGCAAATGTTGTAGATCAACCAGGTTTTCCCAAGATGTTTTGTTGGTTAGCATTAGCATAGTCCTGCTAGCTGATTCTGGTAGATGCTGCAACTATTGCATTCGATTGTTAAAACCACTTAACTGTCACCGTCCCACAGGTGGGACGTTTGCCACTATATTTTTAAAACAATAATATCTTAGTAAATACCTTAAATAATATTGACAAACTATATATCATTTGAAAGCTTACAATCTCTAGTTTCCATATTTGGTGACTGATTTTCAAAATATATTACAGAGGAGCCATAATTTATCAATATAAAACAAGAATATTTTGATACTCATAAGGCGTGTTCAGACCTTTATTTTAAAATAGCAGTAAACATGAAAAATCATGAAAAAATGGTAGATACCTCAGTTTGTTTTCATGCCAAAAGTTCAAAAGATAGAATCCATTCAATTATTTTGGAAAAAAAAAGGTCTGAAAAGTTTGAAATATCAAGAAAAAAATAATAAATTCACCATTTGTGACGTGTCAGCTAGCTATGACTTTCATGCGTGTTCTTTGTATGTGTTTCTTAGAGGTTCAATTCATATCAAAATCTGCCAAACTTCCCATGCTACTTCTGAATAGGATCTCTACTTCAGAAATTGTATGAAAATTGTGAAAATAATGGTTCATATCACTTAAAACACGAATGGAAATGCAGGCGCCCTTATATGGGCAGTAATGGAGTCTGATTGTGCCCTAGTGAAAAAGTTTGGTACTGCGCTCAAACAAAATCTTACTGAAAGCTCATTTTTTGAGATATCAACCTAAAATTTGAAACACAACTTGTTCAGATTTTTGTCTTTGATCTTTCTGCCATTTTAGAGTAGCCCAGGTTTTGAAAATATATATTTTATGTAAAATATGAATAATTAATATTTTTACATTGTACATTTCCATTAACTCAAACTTCTATAACTTTTTTTCTGTTTCACTTTCTTAATTTATTTCACTTCTACAAAAATCTGCCAAATGTCTTCTTTAAAACAAGACCAATCATATGTCTATATTCCAAAGCATTCTTGAATTACAACCATTTAAGTTCGAAATGTGCATTTTCATGTCTATTCAAAAAAGGGGGGGTGACAGTTAACAGGTTAATTGCACATTTTGTCAAATGTGATATGCACATTTGCATTGTCTATGCATACAGAGCATTTGCAAAGCCATGTGCTCACTATATTCTGCACAAATAGCAAAAGTAGTATAGTAGCCCTCTTATTTGCCTGTCTTTCTCATATGGTCTCATGACTCAGATTCCCGCTCTTTGTTCTAGGACTACAATCATATCTACAATCATAGACCTCAAAACATGTGTTTGTCATGCATTAGTGGCAGCTGGGACTGGGTTAGAAGGAGCTCTCTGTGACACGCGAGATTGTGTTTTTGTGCACCTGTTTCCTTTACAAACATCCTTTAAAATTACTTCCTCATTTTTCTCACTATAAGACTGGAACACCACAGAGAATTTCTTTAATTACTTCAGGGTTTCTTTTCCGGTTAATTATTGTTATGGAAGACAAGTGTCAATAACTGTTGCTCACGAGGTTAGTGAATTGAACAAACCACTTATTCAAAGAATTTAACAAATCAAATATCGTGCGCTGTAAAAAGAAAACGGGTTAATTTTTGGAGAAAAAAAATAGTTGCCAGATGTTAACCGTAAAATATACAGTAGCAACATTTTAAGCTAACCTTAAATTTACAGTAAATATATATAGATGTTTCAGTTTGAATGATTAATAAAATCTTTACTGTAAAAACTGGTGGTAAAGAAAAAGAAACGTGAGCTTTTCGACAAGCTGGGCACTCACATTTTTTGTTAGAAAATATAAAAATGTATTTAAAGTAGTTCACTTTTTCTGTGATGCTCTGTTCTGTGATGCACGTTCGTGACTCTCCTATTCGAACTCGTTAATCAAAATGAACAAATCTTTTCCAGAGTCAACTCGATTCGATTGTTGAATGAACCAAATGACACGAAAAAAGATTCGTTCATTTTGATAAACAAGTTCGAACAGGAGAGTCACGAACGCTCATCACAGAACAGAGCAAGGCGACCATTTGTGCTTATAAAACTTAAACTTTTTTTTTTTTTTAAATGAGCGATCGTTTAGCTTGATAAGACCCTTATTCATCATCTGGAGTTGTTTAAAGCCCTTTGAACAGTTTGCAGTTTGCACTGAAACTGTCTTTTGGACCTTGAACCGTTTGGTTCCCATTGAAGTCCATTATATGGAGAAAATCCTGGAATGTTTTCATCAAAAACCTTCATTTTTGACTGAAGAAAGAATGACATGGTTATCTTGGATGACATGGGGGTGAATAAATTATCAGCAAAAGTTTTTTTTAAAAGTGAACTACTCCTTTAATTGTTGCATATTTCTTTGTATTGGTTTTGTCGAGAGCTTTACCTCGACTGTTTTAGGAACAGTCCCGGTTGTTGTCATAGAAATTTACATGACTAAATCAACAATCTGCTCTCAGCCAGAAAGCTCTTTCAGTGGGATTGTATAACTAGTTTGCAGTTTCAGTGAGGACTGAGGTTATTAGTTTCAGCTAACTCTGAACTGTTGCCATAACGATGGCTTCCAAGGCCAAGAGATTTGTGGTTGTACTGAAGGTTCTCGTTGGTTGCGGGCCATTGATGGTGGGCGATGCTCAAACTATTTTTGTGTTTAACAGCTGAGCACCACAATAAAAACTCACAATATGGTTTAGCATAATGGGATCATTCTGTGTGACTCTTGAGGCACCACAGAGTGTGTAGCAAATGTATCCTTTACCATGTGGAGTTTGTCTGTTATCGGGTGCACAGCAGCGTTGAAGCATGGTCCTCTTTGACATGTATTGTGTGTGTCTTTTGTATTATAGGCAGGACGTTTGGATGAAATGTAAAAAGTACACTAACATTTCTCATCAAATTCTTCCAAGGCCAGATCTGATCCACATTCATTTTAATGTTATGTAGTACTAGTGCACATCAACAAGCGTGTCCTTTATTCTTATTCACTGTAAAAAACGTTTGTTTTTTTTAAGTTGTCAATTAAACAAACATTAGCCTATTGGGCTACATTTTGCAAGAAAATGCTATTTCAGCCTTTCTACTTCAAAATTTCCCAATTAATTTGGTGGCATGCTTGCTTTTTCTTTGTAATTATTTTTGAAATTAGTGAAAATCACACAGATCCTCTTAAGGATTTTTAGGAGAAACCTTTGAGACAGTTGATACTTCAATAAAACATAATAGAAAACTAATTTAAACAGTAAAAGAGCAGCACCTGAACCCTAAAAGTTTCATTTGGCGACGGTCTCTCAGGAGCAAATCTAGGCTAACTGCCGTGGTCAAGGGCACAATGATGATTTAACTTGGTTCTTAGTAACTCTCCTACTTGAGATTGAACCTGAAAGCATTGTGTTAGCAGCCCAGGTCCTTCAGGATACTGTGAAGGAGCCGCCCATCCAATCCATCAACACAAGTAATCAGTCGAGCTTCCTGTGGCATCAGCAAAGTCTTGACAACCCCTCTCATTCTCTCTCTGTATGTCTCTCCAGGTCCTTTATAATCACGCTGACCTGTGCCGACCCCGTAGCTACGGAGCATTGTGTCGGAATCCAGGGCATGTGAAGGCCAAGGGAACGGAATAAAGAGGTACCAAACCTTTACTGTTTGGGGGTGGAGGGGCTTTTTTATAAGTTATCACCTCAGCAAAAACACCCCCGCCAACAGATCAGTGTGTCGTCTTTGAAGAGCGTACCTTTAGATTAGTCCCATGTGGACTTGTAGGACATCCTGCGGTGTGTTGAATTTCTTGGATTTCACTGACGAATTGATTATTTGCTTCTCTCTTCCGAAAGAAAATGCTTTGGTTGTTTTAAGTGGGTTGCTGATTATAAAAATGCATTTTTTGTATATTTAATATTATACACAGCTCCATTTTTGGCTGTTTTTATTAGATATAAATTGCAAACTGTTAAAGGAATAGTTCCCTTTTAAAAAAAAAAAAAACTTTTGCTGATGATTCTCTCACCCCCATGTCATCCAAGATGTCCACGTCTTTCTTTATTCAGTCGAAAAGATATTAAGGTTTTTGTTGAAAACATCCATTTTCTCCATATAATGGACTTCATTGGGAACCAAACGGTTCAAGGTCCAAATGAGAGTTTTAGTGCAGCTTTAAACGACACCAGACGATGAATAAGGGTCTTATCTAGGACCCTTCGAGTCATGACTCGAAAAAAGATTTGTTCATTTTGATGAACGAGTCACAAACGCTCATCACAGAACAGAGCAAGGCAAGCATTTGTGCTTATAAAACTTAAACTTTTTTATTTATTTTTTTAAATGAGCGATCGTTTCGCTAGATAAGACCCTTATTCATCATCAGGTGTCGTTTAAAGCTCTTTGGAGCTGATCTGAAACACTCATTTGGACCTTGAACCGTTTGGTTCCCATTGAAGTCCATTAAATGGATAAAATCCTGAAATGTTTTCATCAAAAACCTTAATTTCTTTTCAACTAAAGAAAGAAAGACGTGGACATCTTGGATGACATGGGGGTGAGTAAATTATCAGCAAAAGTTTTTTTTTTTTTAAAGTGAACTACTCCTTTAAGTCATTTAAATCTTATGAAAAATACATTAAAAATAATTTGCATGTCACACTGTTTGACATGTCATGTCACCTCCCCAAGCACTAAATGTAATACATGTTTAACCTAGAAAAGACTAGTTTAGACCAGTGTTTCAGACTGGTTTATGCTGGTCTAATGATGCTGTTCATCATCATAATTTACTGGTGGACAAACTTGGTCTTTCTGAATCTGGTTTTCAACTGAGGACCATGTTCTTCGAATTCTTAACATAAATCTCCTTGCTTTTGTCTTGCTTTTTGTCATGTGAAAGGCTGAGTGATGTTGAATAGATTGGTTGATAAAGTTGAATGCTGAAAGGATGAATATGGTCATTAATGGGTTTTGACCTCTTCCTGTCCATATATCACCCACTTCCTGTGCATTTGTGTGTCGAGAGATCTCTGTTGTATCTCGCAGTACGAATGTCTGTCGTTGTTTGTCACTGCTGGTTTGATTTGACCCCAATTTCTAAACCTCTTCGCAATCAACAATTGCTTTGGTTTCTCAGTCCTACAACTGGATCAAACGCAGTTGAATTCAAATACCAGACAAAAGCTTTAAAGATGACATGAAATCAAAATTGATCCTGATTACTTAAATATACTTTATTTTAACAAAGCTGATCACCAATCCCTCTTATTTTCCAGCCTCCACTAAAACCAATTGGCCACTTTTCACAACCCAACCAATTCCCAATGGATAGAATCATGTCCCGCTCTATTTTTTTCTTGTCGCATATCCTTTATTAAAATAAAACATCACATTATAGAGGTACAATGGGTTGCAGATACTATTTCCTGGTAACCTTGAGATCATTTTCTGCATATTGATGAATAATCGTGACATGAGTGTTAAAGATCTTACAATTCTTACAATAAATCATTTGAGGGGAGAGTTAGATTGTTTTGAAGGAACACCACACATCCACATCTCTGCTCCAGTTTTTTTTCTAGAAGTTTAATGGTGTGGCAATGAGGACAATAGTGTGTGTGTGTGTGTGTGTGTGTGAGAGAGAGAGAGAGTTTTGTTTGTGCGTGTGTGTGTGAGTGATGTGAGTGATGATGCGTGGTGGGGTGTTGACAGTTCCATTTCCAGTGCGAGACACCCTACATGTCTGGAATACAGCACACACACCCCTTTTTTTCGCTCTGCTCTTCATACGTTCTTTCATCACTAAACCTCTCTTCTACAATGAGCACTGAGCCAAATTCGATCTCTCTCTGTTTCATTCGTGCTGGTGCTTGTCGCTTTGTTCCTCTGCCCCAAAGTGAAATCAGTGCAAAAACAAACACCACGTTTGTACAGCAACCTGAAAACTGTCAGACTAATGCATCAACAAGTCAGAAGAGTTTTGCATTCAGACACTGTACTTAAAGAAAAAGGATATGGATATGTAGAGTCTGTGCCCATGGTACGCAGCAGAAAACTGGGCAGATTTCCATAGAATTGCAATGTAGGCTATGTCATTCAAAATGTTCTATACACCCTTCCCCCTGTTGCATTTTCATTTATTAAAGAATTTATGGATTATCCCTTTGAATTATGCAGATTCCATCTGGACTCAGAGATGGCATTTTGGCATACACTTAAAATATGTCATCCATCCATGCATCCATGCATCCATGCATCCATGCATCCATCCATCCATCCATGCATCCATGCATCCATCCATCCATCCATCTATCCATCCATGCATTCATCCATCCATGTATCCATGCATCCATCCATGCATCCATCCATCCATCCATCCATCCATCCATCCATCCATCCATCCATGCATCCATGCATTCATCCATGCATCTATCCATCCATCCATCCATCCATCCAACCAACCCACGCATGCATCCATGCATCAATGCATCCATCCATGCATCCAACCACACATGCATCCATGCATCCATCCATCCATCCACCCACCCACGCATGCATCCATGCATTGATGCATCATCCATTCATCCATGCATCCATCCATCCATCCATGTACCAACCCACCCATCCATCATCCATCCATGCATGCATCCATCCATCCATCCATGCATCCATCCATGCATCCATCCATCCATCCATCCATCCATCCATGCATTCATCCATCCATCCATCCATCCATCCATCCATCCATCCATCCATGCATTCATCCATCCATCCATCCATCCATCCATCCATCCATCCATCCATGCATTCATCCATACATTCATCCATCCATGCATCCATCCATCCATCCATGCATCCACCCACACATCCATCCATGCATCCATCCATCCATGTACCGACCCACGCATCCATCCATCCATCCATGCATCCATCCATCCATCCATCCATCCATCTATCCATCCATCCACGCATTCACACATCCATCCATCCATCCATCCATCCATCCATCCATGCATTCATCCATACATTCATCCATCCATGCATCCATCCATCCATCCATGCATCCACCCACACATCCATCCATGCATCCATCCATCCATGTACCGACCCACGCATCCATCCATCCATCCATGTATCCATGCATCCATCCATCCATCCATCCCCCACCCAGTGTTTGTCAACCTTTTACTTATTTAATCTTAATTGCCAGTTAATTTGGTCTAGGAATAGGAACTGGTTTCTGCTTATTTCACTGTGATTGGGCAGGTTGACTTTCTGAACAAACTGGTGCCACTGTAAATGTGTAAATATAGGTTGCAAAGGTCAGAATGCTTCATTTTTGCAGTTTGTTTTAAAAAGATGATTTTTGAACCAGGAAGGAAGTTGTGAAAGTGTCTGCATGGTTTCAGAGTGCAGTCATTCCATCACAAAACATCAAGGAAAATGTGATATGTTGCGTTTAAACCCCTTTAAAGAAACCAAACGCATGGATTTCCAGTTCTGCTTGGTGTCTCTTCTGTTTTTCCAATTCAAATTGTCTGTGAGCAGAATGTCTGGACAGAGCTGAGGATTCCTGAGGGAGATGTCTAGAACTGAGATGGCAGGCCTGGGATGGAGATGTGTGGTTTTGGTTTAGTTATTCATGGAGAGAATCCATTGAGCTTTTGTGCCATCTGGTTGTGGTGTACTTTGGGGTCTTTTGACGAAAGACAGCAATGCATTTTGGGTATTTCAGAGTGTGTGTTAGAATGAACAGCATGTTCACTGTATAAAACTGGGAATTTACAGCACGCTCACACTAAACATACTGAATCAAGCCCTCCATATACAGTAATTTACTGAATTTGTGCTATATTTACAGTGTCACAAAACCGTTCCTTGCCACTGAAAATACCCTTTGTTTAGCACACAATGCTGCGAAGGGTTGTGCTGTGGCTTGTTCACTGACCTACTTTTGGCTCTTTTGCACCAGCTGTGTGTGTACATGGTTGAAATTATAACCTCTTTTTGGGGGGTACTGGATGTTCAAAATGCGCTCAACATCGAAAGCAGCAACACAATGTCCTGTGAAATGCCCGAGCAGACATGCATAAAACAAAGGTGATGTTTAGAAATGAGCAAAAAGAGCCAGTGAGAGCTTTGAGAATCAGTTTTGAATGGAAAGTGTGTGTTGTGATGTGTTGGCAATTTAGCAGATTATAGCTGAGTGATAATATAGCTTACATTTGTAATCTAAGCTATTTATTT
Source organism: Pimephales promelas (assembly GCF_988280905.1). Lineage (NCBI taxonomy): Eukaryota > Metazoa > Chordata > Actinopteri > Cypriniformes > Leuciscidae > Pimephales > Pimephales promelas. Next base: position 3,109,189 of record NC_142786.1, on the reverse strand, counting down.
GTTATTTGTAATGAAATAAACTATCAAACAAGTGTATCAGGTATTCAGACAAAGCAAAAAAGAAAAAACTGCATAACCTTGATTGGATTTGATGTCATGAAATCGAGCCAACAGCATGATAAAATTTTGTATATTTATTTTTATTTTATATAAAAATGGTTTTATTGTTTACAGCCTATTTTGTAATTATGTATTTTTAATAAAATAAATAATATTAGAAATATATATAGATATATATAAATTTTTTTTTAATGTATATTTTGAATTTATTTAGATAATTTACTGGCCATTCAAAAGTGGTCGTCGCGATAGGGTGTTGTGAGTGGTTGTCAGGGTGTTGCTATGCAGTTGCCAAGTTGTCCAGTGGTTGCTAGGCGGTTGTTTACTGGCAGGTTAAAAGACCTGCAGTCTTTTTATGATTTGGAGCCACATTTTAGTTGTGTATCAAAGAGGCTGAACATTATTGATTGAGCTGAGATAAACTAAAGACCTCTCATATCAGAGTTCAGAGTATTTCAGTCATGGGTGGGACACACATTGGGTTTTCATGTTTTATGGGGACTTTCCATAGACATTATGATATTTACACAAACTTGATATTCTATCCCCTAACACTATACAGAAAACTTTCCGAATTTTTATGTTCAATTTTTGTATTTCATATGACTTATAATCTGTTTTCCTCATGAGGACCAAAACAAAAATGTCCTGACAAGGTCTGGTATTACTGTCCTTGGGGACATTTTACCAGGTACACACACACACTTTTGCTCTAAGTCTGAACTCTGGCCCGTTATCTGTCTTTCTGTTTTGTAAATCTGAGGGGCAGAAAATGATAACACTAAATCTATTTTGTCTCCTTTTCAAAGCACGTCTCGTACGGACAAACTATTTCCCAAAACAAAACCACTCAATACCCTGACACAATTTTATGTGTTCTTGTGGAATCTACTGTTCAAAAGTTTCAAAGAGAATTAAGAACAGTTAAAAGAAATTAATACATTTATTCATCAGGGTAAGTTGATCAAAAGTGACAGTTAAAACGTTTAAAATGTATTTCTATTTCAAATTCTGTTCTTTAGAACTTTCTATTCATAAATAGAATCCTGAAATAAATATCACGATTTCCACACAAATATTAAGCAGCACAACTGTTTTTAACATTGATAATAATAAGAAATGTTTCTTGAGCAAATCAGCATATTAGAATGATTTCTGAAGGATCATGTGACATGTTCCAGGTATTGCTTTTCCATCAAAACACCATAAAAGTGCTATTTTCCTTATAAAGCCAAGCCATGATATCTGCTTGTGATAACCCATGCTTCAACATATTCAAATTGAGATTTGAGAGCTATGCTGAGAACTAATACTTTCATGGTTGCTTTTAATCATTTTGGACCCCATTGTCTTGCTCCAGGAAGAGTGCCTTGAGGGTTCTAGTAAGACGTGTGTGTTTTGAACAACACAACTTTGAGCGAACTATTCTAATTTTTTGGAATTATGGGTGAACTAAAACCTTTAACAACATAGAATTCAAAAGTTGAATGGAAGTAGGTATAGTTGTGACCTGTCTGTCACACCTGCTGATCAATTATCTTGGACCATCTGAGCAAACAAATCAATCCTGACCTGCTCTCCAGACTTGTAAAAAACCCTACAAACCCTCTCCTTCCATCCCTCCATTCAACAGTGGAACCGTAAAATCATCCATTATTTCTCGCTCACGACAGTATGACGCTGTCCCAACAACCATTCATTCATTTCTTGAGATCCACATTTAAAAATAAGTACAAAAACAAATCCCCAGACAAGATTCGGTCTGAAACATAACTCAGCTGTCTTAGCATTTCCAAAAGGAGAGCAGAACTATACGAAACCTTTCCGCAGATGAAAAAATCATCATCTCTGGAATTCAGATCTGCCTTTTTTCATCCAAATCCTGTTTTATTGAATGTATCTGGCCAGTAGGGAAACATATTCATAGTATGTGTGCATGATTTTGGTTTGGCAGTGGAATAATTCCCCATCTGTTCCTTTTTCATTAACACTTGTGCCATTATCACCACATTAGAAACTGTGCCAAAGCCAGATATTCTGATTTCCATGTCTGTTTTAACAATACGGCTGCAGCGACAATAGTACAGATAGCATGTACTGTGCTCGCCTCGTACAGTACTATCCGTTCAGCGTATCCTATCTGTTATAATGTAACGTTTTGCCTGTTGTTTGGCTTCTATTTTTGAATGCACAGTCCAGACCCACATTAAATCTCATTGTGTTGAATCCCACTCCAAATATGTTCTGATTGGCCATTATTTTTGGCTTCTAAAGTTGAGAAATTTTTGTAGCTTTAGAATTTCAAACTTTCCAAGTAGAACCTTAAAGGGTTCTGTCAGGCGCTTAGGGGTTCCTAACTAAAAAAAAATTTGTTTTTACTTCATTCAATTTATTTTAATTTAAATTACATTTTATGAATTAAACAACTCATAAGTATACTTTTATCACTATATCATATTTAAATAACCTGTTATAGTAAACATGATCGTTTTATGAAATAATATATCTATAGAACCCTTTTTGGCATAATGGTTCTTTAAAGGGGTCATAGGATGCCCATTTTTCACAAGTTGGCATGATTTTTTAGGGTCTTCTTCATGTAAAGTTTGAAGCACTTTGGTTAAAATTCCGCAATGGTTGTGTAAAACAAACTTTTTAACTCCTGAAAACAGTCCGTCGTCAGCGGTCATGGGCGTGACATCATATTGCTCATAAAATCCAAACGACTTAATTATTGAGAGTGTTTAGGCATTTTGAGGATATAAAAAAGGAGTGAATGGATTTTTTTCATTGTTTGGTGGTGGTGTCCACACACTGCAAACACACGTGTAAATGCAAACACCATATAAAAGTGATTTTTGCATCTGATGACCCCTTTAAAATTGATTCAAGAACCCTAGAGGTGTCACGATCTCTGTTCCCATCTTGTGTGAGGACTTTTGTGTTGTTTCCTGTCTTGTGCCATGTTTTGTAGTTCTTTGTAGTTTTTCATGTTGATTAGGTGGATCTTGTTGGTTCTCTTGGTTACCCTTGTGCGGAACGACACAATCAACCACACCCTCTTGTTACCGTTTGCCTGTGTCACTCTTAGAAGAAATGGTTCTATTTAGAACCAGAAATGGTTCCATCCCCTGCTTCATTATGGAACTCCAAAATGGTTCCATACAGAACCATTTTTTTTTGGTAAAAGGTTATATTGGCCAAGTATGGAATCCCAGGGTTCTATATAGAACCCAGAGGAACCCTTTTTTAAGAGTGTATAGAATCTTTTAGGGGTTCCAAATACGTAGCACTGATAGAACCTTTTAAGGTTCTATATAGAACCTTTTCTTCTAAGAGTGTATGAATTGCCCTTGTGGTTTGCTGTACCATGCTCCTGTCCTGAGTTTCATTGTTTGCCCTGGATAACCTGTGTTTATATTGTTATTGTTATTATATTGTTATGTAGTGCTTATGTAGATTCTCTCTCCGCTTCGTCCCTGCCTCACCGTTACAATAGGGTTCAATATAGAACATTTTTTTGTTCTAAAGATGGACTAGTAACTCCATCTCTCCAGCCATCTCGTTAAAATGGTAACGTTCAAGTTTTTTGCAAGTGAATTCATTTGATTTGAGTTGTTTGGGTTGATGCAATCTGGAAGTCTTGTTTACAAGGCCATTTTCAGGGTTTAGTGGCAGCACAAATTTTAAAGCACTTAGCATCAAGTATCTTGTAATAATAGCAGATAAATACGCCCTAACTACGTGCAAAAGCAGCTGAATTCTTGTTTTTACATGTTGGTCAGACAGTCTCTTATGTACTGTAGACGTTGCACAAGTTGACAGTATAAGTTGCATTGAGAAATTGACCTTAAGCTACACAAGTCAATAGATGTTGAGGACAGACTGAGTGAGTAACTGACATGGGAAACTTGTTGCATTATGGTTAGGACTATGGAGTTGGTAGTGAAAAACGCATTCTCATCCTAGGGCGTCATATAGTGACGCTTTTGACAATGCATCTAAATCCAACACACATGGCACCCTTTAGCATCAATATAACACACTTCAGTTGTGGGCAGATTTAGGTCTGGGATAGGGTTAGACCACTAGGAGGCGCCTTCTGGCCCATATCTGCGTCTCATATTGACGCTAAAGGGTGCCATGTGCGTTGAATGTACGTAGACGCACTGTCAAAAGCGTCAGTATATGACGCCTTGGGATGAGACCGAAATGAGAATGAGTTGATTTGTTAAAGTCGATAAAATCAAATTCAAAATCATTTCTGTTGTTTTCATTAGCTTTTATTACCAAATTAAATATATAAATGACATTGTTTTACTTAATTTAACTTTACAATTATTTAAATGAAGCTAAATGCCAAATTAAGGAAATGAAACACGTTTTTTTTGCTTCTAAAAAGTGACATCATTTCTTGCTGAAGAGTTTTCCATCAGCACAGCTCAGACAAAAGCAGAACAGACGCTTGGAGATCAGCAGTGGGATCTGAGCCACATCTACCCACTGTAGACACACAAATACAAACTCCCAGAATGCTCTCTGCTTGCGGCTTGTTTGAGCTTCTGTGCTCCAATGCCCCCTTCACCTGCCTGCAAGGACACCCAGTTTCCCATGTCAGTATGCAGATACATTATGCCATTTGTGTATTCCACTATAACCCTCAGACCGAAATCTACATCTCACATCAATAGAGGCTTGTCTGTATTTTGCTCGCCTGCAGCAGATGGAAACCCTCTGAGGAATGCTGTGGATTTATAAAACTGCATTTCATTGTTCATTCTCGTCTGCCGAGGGAGAGATACAGACCCTCATCCATATTTGGTCTCGAGGGAAAACTTCGATTGGACGTAATGTAGAGTGAATTCCAGCCCTGTTTGTTTATAGTGTTTTCTGCTGTGTTGTCTGTTGTAGTCTGGACATCATTTGCAGGGAAGAACAGAACAATAGAGCTGTCTGGGAATGAAATATTCTCGTTATGTAACGCTGGAGAGAGTCCAGACAGAATGAGAGGTCATTTAAACAGGTCAGGGTTGTCAAATAAGTCTGCTGTCTTCAGTTTCACCTCAGCCTGGGGCTCCACCACAGGGAAACGGTATTTACAGTCTTGACACAACATTATATATACATATATATATATATATATATATATATATATTTATAATGTAGTACACATTTTGAAGTGAATTCATTTGATTTGAGTGAGTTTATGCCATCTGGAAGTCTTGTTTGCAAGGCCATTTTCTGGGTTTAGTGGCAGCACATCTTTGAGTTTTGTTTAAGGCACTTAGTAAGTATTTATCTTGTAATAATAGCAGATAAATACACCCTAAATGCACGCAAAAGCAACTGAAATCTTGTTTTTACATGTCTCTATCCTACTGTTGGCGTTGCACATGTTGACAGTATAAGTTGCATTGAAATTGAAATTGGGAAACTTGTTGCATTATGGTTAGGACATGGTGTTGGTAATGAATTGATTTGTTGAAGTCAGTGATAATTTTTTTAAATTAATTCAATTAATTAATTAAATAAATTAATTTAAACCTAAAGGTGTATTAGGCTGCCGTCACTTTAAAAACTGACACAAGGATCCATTATACTGTTACACACGTTTACTTTCTCAGCTGAATACTCACCAGGAAAGGCATTTAAAAATTTTTTTTGTGTGTATTTGACCATCTAAGCGCAATAATCAGCGAAAAAGGACTCAATTTAGTACTACACTCTAAAAAATGCTGGGTTGTTTGAACCCAAATTTGGGTCAAATATGGACAAACCCAAATGTTGGGTTAAAAATTGTAAAAAGTTGAAAGTGAAAGTTGAAGTTAAACTGAAATTACATTTTTAACCCAACATTTGGGTTTGTCCATATTTGACCCAAATTTGGGTTCAAACAACCCAGCATTGTTTAGAGTGTGAGAGACGGCTTTATGTGCGCGCACTTTGGGTGTGAGGACAAAATCTGCGGGAATGTAAAATTTTCTGCAGGACGAAATTCAAGCCCTGTAACGCCAACAATATTCATCTGGAGCAAATGAAACAAGTGAGTGAGCGGAGGCGGGTTTGTGTGTAACTCGCTGTCGGAGAGATGAGAGAAAGAGAAAGAGAAAGAGTAGTGTGTGTCGTGGATCTGTGGAAAATGATTATTGGACGCGCTTCATATATTTCATTATCGATATTTAGTTTATAATTTCAGAAGCCTTTTTAAAAGACTATGTTTGAAAAATGTATAATATACTATTCAACAAAATTCAAAATATATGTTAATGTCAAGACCATATATATATATATATATATATATATATATATAGTTCAAATGATATATTTTATGTGCTTTTATGATTGCAGGGCTCAGAATTAGGTCACTCATTGATATATCAGCACCTGGAGTCTTCAAACAAAGCAAGTCTGCCTTTTGAAATGTGTCATGGGACAGATTGTCTGAATCGCAACAGTTTCATGTAACGCTTGCACAACCAAGATTTGTAAAGACAGAGCAGAACTAATACCATTATTTTGCTGGATATGCTGATTATGAGACACACAAACCCAGCAATGCCTTTGTAAAAGCAGACAAGACCAGACTCTCGCCGTCAGTGACGATAGTTATGCTCTACAAATCTGATAACTTTATTTACAACTCCGCTATAGCAAACATTTACCAACTAAACACTCATTGTAATTTCTTCATCGCTTTCATTATCACTTTCAGAACTGATTCACGTCTAATGATCTAATCAGTGTGACACAACAGTGAAAGTATTATTGTGTTTTAGCCTGGCAATATTGAAACTGTATATCTTGAAATAATTCAGGAGTTACGTCTCCTGTGGTCTTCACACACAGACGCATCCTATAGTTAGGGCACAACATCAGGAACAAAAGGAGTTTCTTCACATCCTGTATTACACATGAAGAATGTTTCAAACTGTGAGTGTGTGTTTATAACCCCATAGACTGCTTTGGAGATATTCCTCCAGGCCTGTGGAGGTTTAAACATAGACAAAACATATATGTGTGAAGCTGCCTTTGGGTCTGGATCTGCTCTCCTCATCGAACAGATCAAAAAAGCAAGAAAACCAACAGTCTGTAAGGAACGGGGAAACTGGGTCAGGCTGCCCATGCTGGCTTCGATCGGATCTGCGGATTCCCTGGTGACGGACACTCTCCGCTCTTTCAGCCTGTTCCGTTTGGCAGACAAACTCTCTTTGAATTGAATCCCCTTCCTCAATTTGCAAAAAGACCATTCGGCACCTTTGAGATGTCACAAATGCTTTCCTATTTTATGAACGTTGTCTTTCCACTGTTTGGCATCCCGCTTAGATTAGTTCACATGGAAGCATCCCATGCCAAACCCCAGGACCTTGGCTTGGGAATATATTACCCTCCCCAAACCATGTGGATAATCCATATATAGTCGATGGCTGTTCGTCAAACATATTTTGTTTTGTGGGGAAAATACAGAACTCCTCAGGAATTTCACGAGTCCTATAACTTCCAGGCTGAAGTGAAAACGTGCGTCGCGTGCCTCGTATGACGGACAAAATATCACAAGTTCTACAAACTGTAAACTGTTTTTATAAAAGCTAGATTCTAAGAAATAAAACAGTTTAGCCAACCGAAGAAGACTCTTGAAATTTGAGATTATAATGAAATATTGCAGGATTTATTGTAAATCATTTATCCATGCACGTCATTATTTTACAGCACACATTACATCTCTTCTCTGATGATGTGTTTACCGACGTTAGGGCGGGGAAACCCGTCACTCACATGAGATCCACCAATAGCAAACCACAATCTTCCAATCAATTCCCCATGGACAAAATCAAGCCCCACCCGTCATTTTTTTCTGGTTTGAGAAGCCGTTTCACTCAGATGCGCCACATTAGACTATCCCCCTCAGTTTCATGCCGACTTTACGTGTATCCAAATCCAAAGCAACTTAAAGTAAATTTTAAAGGAGTAGTTCACTTTTAAAAAAACTTTTGTTGATATTTTACTCACTCCCGTGTCATCCAAGATGTCCACGTCTTTCTTTCTTCAGTCGAAAAGAAATTAAGGTTTTTGATGAAAACATTCCAGGATTTTCTCCATATAATGGACTTCAATGGGAACCAAACGGTTCAAGGTCCAAATGAGAGTTTCAGTGCAGCTTCAAAGGGCTTTAAAGGACACCAGACGATAAATAAGGGTCTTATCTTGCGAAACGGTCGGTCATTTAAAAAAAAAAATGAAGTTTTATAAGCACAAATGCTCACCTTGCTCTGTTCTGTGATGAGCGTTCGTGACTCTCCTTTTCGAACTCGTTCATCAAGATGAACAAATCTTTTTTCGAGTCATGACTTGAAGGGTCCTAGATAAGACTGATTATGATTATTCATCGTCTGGGGTCATTTAAAGCCCTTTGAAGCTGCACTGAAACTCTCATTTGGACCTTGAACCGTTTGGTTCCCATTGAAGTCCATTATATGGAGAAAATCCTGGAATGTTTTCATCAAAAACCTTAATTTCTTTTCAACTGAAGAAAGAAAGACGTGGATATCTTGGATGACAGGGGGGTGACTAAATTATCAGCAAAAGTTTTTTTTTGAAGTGAACTACTCCTTTAAGATGTGCATTTTATTAGTTTGCATGTTGTTTGGGAATCAGTGCTAGTGCTAGGCTACTCATGTTCAACCAAGATACATGTTGGGCTAAATGTCTTTGTGAGATGTCCAGCTACTCATATCCAGTGTTCTATCTGCCTTATCGTGAGGTATTTTGTCAACACTTTTAAGTTTCTTGGTATAAACATTTTTATAATCATGTCGTAGGTTATCCGTGGGATGATGCAATATTATAAGCAGGCCTCCAAAAAACAGTGCAACCCAACCCTCAAAATCAACAGTCCTGAGCTGCAAGAGGATTGAGTTTTTATGATGTGAAATACTGTAGTACAGCGTCACCCTGTTGTCTTGTGTAGAAAAATCTAGCTTCAAATGATTATAGGCTCAGAGTTGTTTTCTAGAACTTCATATTAGGATCAATGTGTGGTGTTGTGAGAGGTTGCTAGGTGAAAAAACAACAACAACATCTAAACAGAGTTAACTTGTTGTTCAGTTAAAGATGAATGGAGAACTAAAAACCATTTGAATTTAATCTTAAAATCACTCAAATGCAACATGACACCATAGATAAGTTCTCTATCTGGGCTGAGATGTATTTCGTGACTCTTCTCTTTTGTTAATCATAAACACAGGAGAATGGCTTTTCAGCTAAATAGCCTTATAGCATTTATTGCACAATATCTGAATTTGACAAATATATTTCAAAATTAAACCGAAATGTGCAGCATTTTGTCTGAGAAATAATAAAATAGACACTTTTTCATTTATAATTTGTCTCAAATCTCATTTGTTAAACAAAAATCGTGAGAAAATTGTATCGTGAAACCGGTATCGTGAACCGTATCGCATCGTGAGTTGAGTGAATCGTTACATCTTTACTGAAAACAGATATTGTTGTAGGCCTTGTTTTTGTTTTGGCATTGGAATTATTTTTTGAAAATGTGGTCAGACTCAGACGTCAAGTAGTTTTTTGTTGTTGTTGCATTAGTGCCAATATCATACAATGCACAATAGCTGAATCTGAATTGACTATTTACTAACTCTTTTCCCCGAAATATCTTTTTTTAAATGTTTTCTGTGCTTGTACAACATGGAGATGTGAAGAAGTGAACCAGCCAGGGATTGACTGACAGCTGGAATTTCACATCCGTGTGGTAGAGTTACACTGTGTGCTGTGCTTTGTTTAACTTCAACCAAAAATATGCCTCTCTTCTGGAAACTGACAGCCGCTGACGTCCAACCGGCAAAAAGCACTCTTTTTGTTGTTTTTAAAGCCCTTTAAATATGTGACCTGTATCTACACACTCACGCAGGTGGAGGATCACTATTCTCAACAGCCATGTTCAGCTTTGTCTGGATAGAAAAGAGGAGGAGGAAAAGGAGGGAGGAAAGTTAAAAGAGAAACAAAACACTCTATTGTGCTTTCCTACGAGACTTCCTGACGATAATCAAGCGTACAATGCGGCCCATGCCAGGTGCTGTTTGTCAGTACAAACGCCAGGATAACTCATGCCAATGAAGTTTTGTCTACAAAAACACTGATTACTTTAAGAAATCTTTCAGTTTGAGGTGGAAAAACAAATGGATAATGGATGGAATTCATAACCCGTGTTATTAGCGACACCGGTGGTCGTTAAGGGAACTGCATCAGAAACGTATTGCTCATTTTCCACTTTTGCACACAAACAGACAAGAGACTAGACATGATTCAAGGCCGAATATACTCACAGCCATTGATACTGCTAGAGTGAGTGTGAATTGAATATGAATTCCTGTCAAGCAAAGATCACAAAATATAGTATATGAGGCTCGAGCAGCACATGCAGTTTACAGCACTTTCTCCATCTTCATAAATAATGCTGCCGTGAGTTATGAGAGGTGTGTGTGTGTTGTGTCTGGAGTCAGTGTGTTTTGGTCAAATTGTGTAATGTCTATACAGGTCCAAGATTTCTGCTCATGCCATTAGATCAAGTGAAAACTTGATCACACACTCACGCTTGAATGCACCTACACACACACAAAGGCATATATAACACTTTCTGTCAGATCAGCTGAGATGATAGAAACACCTGGTGTAGTTGGCCGTCAGTCCCAAAAGATCTTTATAGGGGATTTTTAGGATATAAAAGGCCAGAATATGTAGTTTACCTGCATGTTCCAAGATCTTTAAATAATACCACAAAAATGTGATAAAATAAAACCAATTATATCTAACAACTTAATCTGAAAAACATGACCCGACTGTAATCCTTCTGCATTACACAAACCAGGCTCGTAAAATTAGATCTCTTTCATTATTCCCATCGAATAGCCTTTCCACGTGTTTTTAGAGTGACTTAACCGAGCATGTGTAATCACAGCGGTAATGTCAGCGTTTCACTTTCAGTCACTGATGTAGTGAAGTATTTTCCCTTCATCCGTGTGGTGGCATTCATGACCGCCATGTCCTTTTGGTGGGGCTTCCTGAAACAGTTTGATTTATAGAAAATACAATTTATCATTGTAAATCATCGCACAATAGAGCACTGACCCCAGATAATACTGTTTTTGTAATCTAATCTTGCAGGATATGGATAGAAAAGCTGTTTTCGGATCAGTAGTCTTCACTACCTAAGACACAAGGTAAATTCCAAATACCAAAGTATTATTTCTAGACACAGTATCCGATAATGCAAAGTGCTCAACTTGACCTTCCGTGTAAACTGAGAGAATGTATTGGGCTGCCTAAATACATGATATGTTTTTTTTTTGCATAAAATTGGGTTCAAAGTGCAAAAATAATAATAAATTCTTGAGTTGTAATGATTGGATGATTATTATTGTAATGATAATGACTATTATGAAATAAAACTAAAAAACAATAAAGTTTTGTTTTTGTTTTTTTATCAAAATAATTGTTAAATGAAATAAAATATAAACTTTTATTTTTTATTTTTGGCTAATTGCCAAGGCAACAGTTTCTCATTTTCATTTTGTTTAGCTTGAAGTACTAAAATAAAAAAGCCTAAATTTAAAATGAA